>NC_061862.1:31325627-31625627 GCF_907164915.1 Impatiens glandulifera | reverse complement strand
AATTTCTTACCAACCCAACTGAAAATCTTGAGCTCTTTGTGCTGCTTCGATATCCTCTGTTGAGTTTGAGACAGGCTTGTACCATATGACATTAAACGATGCACCAATTGAACCTTTCTGCTCTGCCTAAATAGTTTACAAAGATTATATTGATGTTTTAATGTTAGATAAATGACAATTTTGTATTGAATCAAAACCTTGTACTTGTTTCTGTAGATTTGAACCACAACTGCATGAGCAATGAGGACATTATAGGCAACTATATAAGGCTCTGTGGTAGAATCCCCTTGCTTGCAAAAGAGATGAAGGAAAATTGAACAACGACCAGGTGCGTGGATCCCAATATCGAAACCAGCCACAGAAATCGTGTGGGGTTCATTGAATGTAATCCAATACTTCACTCTGTCTCCAAATAGTTTAAAACATGTCTCTGCATAAACTGCGTAATCGTCTCTGTAATATAAATATATAAAACTCGATCAAATATTATGCCTTAAGAAGCTGAATTGTACACAAATATGAATGAATTGATTACATGATTTGAGAGCTTAGCCAACCCATATATCTGTCATATAGAACTTGAGGAAGATCCCAATGGTAAAGTGTTACATATGGTTCAATTCCTGATAGAAGAAGTTAAATTAGAATCAAGTAATATTCAGCAAAATTGTCATTAAAACAAAATCTCACCATTAGCTAGCAAAGCATCAATGACTGTATTGTAGTGATCCACTCCAGCCTGATTTATTGATCCAGTCCCATCTGTCACAATATTATTATTATTATTATTACATAATTAAATGAAAGGAGGCATATTAACTTATATAATGATAAAATTGAAAAACAAAACTTACTAGGGAAGATCCTAGACCAAGCAATGGATAACCTATATGCATCTACTCCAACTTCCTTCATAAGCTTTATATCTTCCTACATTATTAAATTATATAAATAAATAAATAAATAAATAGAGAAAAAGAGAGTAAATAAAATAAAATCTTACATACATTGAAAAGATGATATTGATCCACAGCAACATCAGCATTACTGAAATCCTTTATATTCCCTAATTAATGAATGAATATTAATTAAATGGAAAATGAGAAGTAAGAGGAGTAGGAATTAAAAGAAACAAATACCAAATGAATGTGAAAATTTGTCCCATATTGTGGGACCCCTTCCACCTTCTGTCACTGCTCCTTCAAACTATATGATTAAAATAAAGTGGTGGCAGATTAATTAATAATGGGTTATGTTTTAATTGATTAATTAATAATAATTAGGTGGGTAATTAAGAATAAAACAGGATGCATGTGGGTTTAATGAATCTGGGTTAATTAAAATGAACTAAACCTGGTAAGAAGAAGAGGCGGTCCCAAAGACAAAGCCTTTTGGAAAGCTGCTCCTATTCATCTCTGAGCTGAAGCATGGCTTGAACATGAACAAATTAACCACCATTAATAGAATAGGAACCACTTTTGATTCCATCTTCCGATCAGATCAGATTAGATCGATGAAACCAGAGATTAGGGTTGCCGGCCGGAGAGAGAAATAATGAAGGCTTCAAGAAAGAGAGAGAGAGGGGGAGAGTATTTAGTAATATGGGATTTAATTAATATTTGTTACTAATATATATAATGGGGAATGACTTTTTGGAGACTCAATCGATTTATCAGCTTGTGCATGTCACCATTTAATCATGTAGTATACGTTACTAGTAGTTCAATTTGGATACATTATATATTATATATTGGTCAAGTAATTAATTAATTATATACATACACCAATCTTAACTTATACTATATATATATCCTCTGAGTTTACAATGCTATTTACCTAAATAAATAAATAATAATTAAAGACATTTGGGTTCAATTTCTATTAAGAGGCTCTTATTAGTCTGTCAATCAAATTTAAACAAAAAAACAAAAAACTTATATAGCTAAATATCAAATATTTGTCGATAAGTAAGTACCGTTATGTATATACTTTAAGAAAATTACAACATATGATGTGTCCGCTAATATTTTCTCAACGCCTCTTCGCTTCTAAAAGAAGGGTAACATATTCAAATTGAAGCTTTAAATTATTATTAATTTCAAAGTTCGGATAATTTGTCTTTTTCCTATTTTTAATAATCATACTTTTTATTTAATCCTTTTAATTTATTTATTTTTTTATGTATTTGATTCTCTTTCTAGGTACCTAGCTAGTTTAACTTACAAGAAATTTAAGTTAAATGAAAAAATAGAATAAATTAGATGAAAAATAAATAAATAGTTTAAATTATGTGATAGGTTTTTTTAATGATTTATTTAGTAAAATGAAATCTGGAATTATTTTGAATCTTAATATCTTGGGCCCAAGAGAGACGGGCAGCCTTGGTTTTTAAGTTTTTCCTATCATTATATGTTTCCCTTTCTATAGTATATATATATTTCAAATGATCCAAGTAACCTCTCGAATAGTTGTCAACGGCGAATTGCTGCTGCTCATCTTCCCATCCATCCATCCATCCTTCAAGCTGTAATTTGAGCTTCTTGGAATTGTTGGTTGAAACTACAAGGACAATTTTGATGAATCTGAGTCTGTGTTGATGGGGTCAGTCTGTTCATTACCTGAATTAAGGATGACTTGATCTGCATATTTTCTGTTTCTGGAGGAAGCCTCTTAGTTGCAGGCTGCTTTGCTTAATTCATGTTACAATATATGAATAGGTTATGATTCTTAGTCAGTTTGCGACATGAAAAGCCCCTTGGGGGATGATCAGCAACTCAATTGTGTCTGTTTACCATACTACTAGTATTAATTGCCTTGTTTCCTCAAGAAACACCTTTTTTGATTCTATAACTTCCAGTCACAAGCCAGACAGAAGGAGGGAGGAGACAACAACTGATTACTTGGAATAATTGCAGTCACTGTCTGTTATAATAGCTGGTTAGTTACAATAATGGAGGAGAGGATCCCAACATCGAAAATGTTGCTTCATTCGTCCTCCAAAATATTAGCAAGGAAGTAATCTGGAGTGGAAATGTAAAGTTAGCAAGCAATGATCACTTCCTTTCTTCTGCTAGCACGACTAAAAGGTAATAATTGTACTAAAACAGAGAGCCAGTTAAATTTCAGAACCCTAAGGAATTAGTTAGTCTCTTTAAAGGGGGCATTTCATACTTGCATGTTAGAATATCTTCCACTTTTCATAAATGTCACAAACTTTGTAGGTTAATGCTACTGGAGGATATACGTAGTAATGGCTACATGTATTGCCCCTTTTGAGGCAATTCATGTAGCCACGTTCAGCTAGCCCTCGAGAGAGGCCTCCCAGCTATCATTCGCAACTTCTATATCGATATTGTCTGGGAACAATTGACTGCAACTAAAACCTCATGGAAATTCATTGTGTGGAAAATGGGCAAGAACAATGTCTCCTTCCTATTCAATATATTGCAGGAAAGCCTGTGTTCAAATCTCTTGGCTCAGCAAGATGAGAAGTTCATCTGGCAAAAAACTGTTGATCCCCATTGCTTTTCATCAAGGCCTCTCATTTTCTAATTTTGCACTCTGTAATATCGCTCTCAATGTTGGAAATCAGATGGTATACCTCTTTGCAAAAGAGACTCAGATACTTGATCATATTACTATCAAAACCACTTTTGCCTTGATTGAGTGGTGGGAGTAACAAACAATGGATTCCCATCCAGAACAAGTCATCTACTACTTCATAGAAAGTATCTTAATTTCGAGTTTTAACAATTATATATGTTTTCTGCAGAAAACATCTTGTGGTCAATCAATACAGGAGTTGTTCCTGAAGATTTTGTTTGAGGAGCACTACATAATTGTAAGTCAATGACAAAATATTTGTGGTCATTGCTTACACCTTTTAATATTTTCTGACCATCTTCATCCAAAGAGGCCTCGTGATGAGGATCCATTATCTCCTTCCTTATAACATGATAAGGAATATGCAGACTATGAAAGTTTCAATGCTGTTGTTCCTTAGAAATCTTTTACTAAATAATATTTTCTTTCTTTATAATTATAATGCCCAGTTTGTTTTGGCGTCAACTTTGACCTACAAGTCCACCGACAAAGCTAATAAAGCACACTCTTGAGTGCACATTGGTGGAGTGCCAACCAGGCAGATAATTAAATATTGTGTACATTTCTTTGTATAATTATTAATTATTATTTTTTTAAATTTCATTTTAGGAAGTTAGCACAACTAATAACAACCTACCATATCAATTTAAGTCATTTTAGTTTTTATTGAATTTGAATCTCTTAGTCAAAACTTTTAATTCATAAATTTATATTAATATAATTCAGAATTTCATATGCATAACCCTATTCATGTTATAAGCAACAAGTGGCATTTTCTGTATGGTAGTGCCCAGACTATTTTAATACAATTTGAAAAGAAAATGCCAAACTTTTAAGCATTGATTTCACTTTTTTCTTTTCCTAATAGAATAAGTAATAATTAACTCAATTAAAAGATACCTTTAGAAATAACTTATATCAAACTAAAGCTCAAATTAGAAGTGAAAAACTAGAGCAAATATTTTAATAAGCTTGTAATTAACTAAAAGAGTTAAAATGTTTATTTTTTAACACCCCTACCAAATGAACTATAGTTGTGGTCCTAGTCATCCTAATTCAGTTCACATCATTCAACACATATATAATCAGACTTGCATACTGAAAAATGATCAAACAAATTCCCTTAGTCATACTCTTCAATCTATACAATAATTATCATTTCATATGTGATCATTTTTTTCAATCATTGCACCCACACCAACCAACCGTCATGACCCCTAACTCTAGATCTTTTCATGAAAATTGAACCATGTTAGATTTCAGAGTGGTAAATCCCTTAGTCTAAGGATCTTGTCATTCATATGAGCTAGTCAGGTGAGTGTTTATAATTTGATTATTAGTATTCAAAACCAAATCAAGATTAGCTATGATTTGGCATCATGAATACTGAATAGAGGTGAGATGGCCAAATTGGTGGGTAGGGCCCTTGAGAACAAAGTGAAAGCATCTACCTTGCTATCTGTGGCTGTCATTTATTCTTCCTTTATTTAACAAAACATTTCAAATAGCAATTGAATACTATAGAGACCTCAGAAACAAATGTAGCATCAAAGCAATGCTCTCTACAGAGGTTTTGCTTTTTCATGATTTGTTGTTGGCTTATGTTTTCTACTTCATTCAATTCTATGAAACTTCACACTTCCCTTATTATTTATTCTTTAGAGTAGGCTAACATAATATTTTAATGTCAACCCTCACTTAACCAAAGTATTTTAAGTGAGAAACGAACTTGAGATATCAACATCTGAAGTCAAAACTCTTTCCACTTAAACTATTATGACTTATGAGTGATTATTATGATCAATAATATTTTAATCATCTAAAAAATACTAGCAATGACAAACTAGACATATATTTGACAAGAATTTACTAAAAAAAAGTCAAGAAAAAGGAGCAGCAGCCACTAAAAGAGAATTGACTTATAATAAAATTCAGAGCCTGATATACCTTTTTGGAAGAAAATCCACAGCTGCTGAAGAATGGAGGTTTTACTAACCTAAAAGCACATTTAATTCATTGATAATAAAAGTTATGCAAAAGTATCCCATATTTGACATTTAAGATTAAATAGAAAAGAAAATGAAAAGGTTGAATTTTTAATTACAGTTAGGATGGTAAAAAAATAACAGTTTAACAGTAAAGGGTACTGGGTCCTCTTTAATATAACCATCTCCATAGTACACATATGTTAATTTTGTAATCCAGTTCTGGGTTTTATGACCGTTGGGAAAACCACACATGTGCAGAGATTCAACTACGAGACAAAAAGAAAGGCAAAATACTCAACACATGACGCACAAATAAAAAAATGGTTAGGTTTGTTAAGTTCCTCGCACCACCACTTCCTTCTTTAAAAGAGAAGGGCCATTAGAGTATAATTGAAGGGACTACTAATAATTATATATAGAAGGGAACACCCACCACTCCCACCGCTCCCACCGCCTGTCAGTTGGCAAAAAATCTCTTTTCTTTCTCTCTCTCTCATTCCTGTTCTTCCTAATGGCTATCAATGTTCTAATTTGTTTGGTTCTCTTCTTGTCCTTCACGAGCTACTCAAGTAAGCTCTCTCAGATCTTGCCATGTTTTGTTTTTCTTTCTTTCTTCTTGGGTTTATATCTTTTCCCCCTTTTTGTTTGATAAATCATTCAGGGGCAACATACTGTGTATGTAAAGATGGAATCAGTGACCAAATTCTTCAGAAAGACATTGATTATGCCTGTGGAGCTGGGGCTGATTGCACACCTATCCTTGAAAAGGGGGTTTGTTACAACCCAAATACAATTAAGGATCACTGTCATTATGCAGTCAACAGCTATTTCCAGAGAAAACTCCAAGTTAATGGTAGTTGTGATTTTTCAGGCACTGCTATGACTTCTTCAACTCCCCCCAGTGGTTAGTTAGTCTCTCAATTAGCTAATTTCCTTATTAGATTTAGGAGCAAAGTTAGAATATTCGTTTCTTTATTCCTTGGGGGGTGATTTTGCAGGCCAGAGTACTACATGTGTCTACCCATCAAGCTCCACAAGGTTTGTTGTCTCTGTCATAATTTGTTTCTTCTTCTTTAGAGTAGATCAACTCTTACTCACTTACCCAGAGGTTAGATCAAGTGTTTGGCCATGTTTGATGTCTGGTCTAAAAAAAAAGAAAAAGGATTAAACTTTTATACTTTCATTTTTACAGTAGCACACCAACTCTGGGTACTCCTATAGGTGGTGGTACAAGCACCAACAGCAGCAATCCAACAATCTTTGGCAGCCCCCCTACAGGAACAACTGGGAGTTTTGATAACAATGCCCTTTCCATCCTTAACAATTCCAATCTATTAGGGTCATTTACTTTGACTCTATTGCTCTCATACCTCTTATGCTTCTTCAGATAAAAGAAAAGATGGGTACTGGGTAGTGTTTTCTTGAGAGTCAAGATGATTTTGATGTGTGGATGAGATTTCTCCAGGGTAGCATAGAATTATCTAGACTGGACACAACCCCCATGGGTTTTTCTTTTCTTTTCTTTCCCCAATGAGAAAAGCCTTGGGAATTTGATGATTCTCTTTTGAGTGGGGGGGACTGGAGAGAGGTAGAACCTGATTTCTTCTTTTCTAGACTGTTACCGTCTGTACATGTACTGAGAAGAGAGGCTATATATATTTTTTTCAAAACAATTAATGAGAATCTGTACCATCTATCTTATTATATTTTTCTTGTGTTATCTATTTAAGTTAATTATTGGGATGGTTATGAATTGTCTGTTTTGCCCTTCTTCTATAAGGACAAGGGGTTAAAACAGGACATTCTAGAGTTGGGCACTTCTTTAACCATTATTTATCCGCACTATCATTTAGAAATGCAAAAGACAAGGGTTTAGGCTTAGAAAAGTTTGTTTTATATATAAGGTTTCTAAAAGAAATGTTCCTTTTTGCTTTATTTTATAAATTGTCATGGGGTTCATTTTTGTAAGTAATTTATAAATCCCTAAACTATACATGCTACCACATAAAATACGGGGTTTATTTGATTCCAAATGAATTTGATTACTCACCTGTTAAACCTGAAATCCCCCAAGATAATCTTGAGCATATATGCAAAATTCCATATAACACACTCATTCCTCCCACACAAGCATTGAACTAGATGCAATGTGTTAGTTGGGGAAGTGATTAGAGCTAATGTCATAAATAGAATAGTAGCAATTATGTTGAAGTTATGAAATGAATTTGTTGAATACTATTGTTAGATTTTCTTTCTCTTCTTCATTGCATTCTCCCTAGCCCCTAAGGTTTAATATCTGGAATCAGATAGTATAATTGATGAAACGATACGTGAATCAAAACAAATTGTATTGAGACGAGAAGATAAGATAAGAGCTAAGAGCAATTAAATTAGATGAGAAGATAGAACCTTAGATACTAGAGAGAATATGATATGAAAGAGAGATTAACTCTCATAAGAGCATTCAACTAATTTTTTTCAATAACAACAATATAATCGCTACTATTCTATTAATACTATTTTATCGTAATCACTACTAACCGCAACTCCAAACATAGGTCATTAGCCTTAATCCCTTTCTCTCTAATGCAGCACACAAAACGTAATGTGATTTAAAAAATAAAATTCTCGGGACAACTTTGGTTGGTTTACACTTACTTTTTTCACAAACAATAAGTCATTGAACACTTACTTTTTAGTTTTTTTTGCAAAGGCGATGTTTATTACGACTCCTTAAGGTTCTGGAGAAATAATCAAACTGCTGTCCCAAAATAGTGGTCCAGGCTGTTTGGTATTTACTGTACAATTCGTTGGGGAAAATTTCTTTGAGCTTTGACATCTTAACTACATTTTCCTTATCCATGTTCTTCATGAATGAGTGAAAATTAAGTCTGCAAGTGTACACTACCACTATGAGAGATCACAGCCTTTTGGAACTGGAAAAAAAAGACTGACCCCAGTAAATTTTGAGAATGTGAATATTAAGAAATGAATATTTTTTCAGAATAAGTATTTCCTTATCTTAGAAGCCCATAAGGTTATGGTAACAATGGAGAAGAGAGGGAACCTTTATTAGTAGAACAGACAAAACTCTCTGACTGGCAATTTTCTTGACAAAACTCCACTATCAACTTGGCAGCAGCAGTGGGCTTTTGGACATGAGGTAAGTGACCACACTCTGGCACTAGACGAAATTTTGCATTTGGCAGTTCACAGTGCAACCTCTAGTAGAACATGCAATCATAAACAAATTATTTTTTCATATATATCTTCTTCTTGCAAGCTTTCATTTTCTTTTTAGGATAGAGACAAATTAGAAATGCTTATAATTAAGTACTAACCACACCAAGTTTATTGCTGATAATTTGATCATCCTCACCCCATATGATAAGCGTCCTCTGCTTCACCTGAATTATTACCAATCGCGATATCACTTCCAGGAACTGCATTCCCTTTTATAAAAAGACATGCTCGAAAGGAAATATATTTCTTGTCATAAGAAAAGTTGCTGGAATAGACTCATAACGGATATTTTGTGGAGGCTACTGGCTGTCCACTAAATATGAGAAATAACAGCATACCTTTTTTATTTGTGAAGACACGTTATAACCCCCACTAGTCATGAAAGACACAGTTGCATCCTCCCACCAAGGCAGCAAACAATGCAAACGACCCACCTACAATTTAAAAACCCGGATCAGATATGTAACGTAAATCTGAAAACACTCAAAATATTTTAGATCATATTCATTGGTAAGGGCTTACATTTGTCCAGTCTAAGCATTTCTCAAATGGTAAGCCATTGAAGACTAAATAGGTCCCATAGAACCGCAATGGAATGCTCTTCAACACGTAAACCTGATGACAATCATTAACAGTCCTGATGAGATGTATGTCACTTTGAACTCTTTTTTGTTTGTTTTTGAAAATGGTCACTCAAACCCCATGACTTCACGGACATAAGTACTTGCGAGTCTTACAAGTTTAAGGAGTTTTTAATTGATTACAATTTTTATTTTCAGTACAGTTATAACCTGATATTAACAATAAGACACAAATTGATCTATTAAAGATAAGTAAGTATATGAAGCAAAAAGTGACATTAATACGTTCTTCTGTTTTCTTTGGTAAATTGGTATGACTTCCAGCTTTAGAGCTGAAGTTACTTCTCCTGATAAATATGTGAAATAACTTAGAACTGTTGGCATTCAAAGAAGGAAGGAAAAAATTAAAACCGCTGCTAATTCAAATACTTCAGTCTAGTCTCAGGCAAGAGCAGATGATTGGACATTAAATTTTCCAATTGACATTAAAACAAGATCCTACTCAAGAAGCAACAAATGAATTTATAAAAACAATTAATTAAGTTCCTACATCTCACAATCAACAACATAAAGGAACATAATCATATTTGGAAGTTAAAAAAGGAGAGGATGTACCCCAGCATAGGCTACTGCTTTAGGTAATGTAGCTAAGTCCCCAGTACCTTCAGCATAAACACTCGCAGAAAGGAAAACCAGGCTATCAACCTGTAATAAGAATCCCTGAGTTTCTTGTTATCATATGAAACAATCGATAATAAGGGGAAGTCCTTACAGCCTCGGGATAATTAACTGCAAAGTCAATAACAACAGCAGCACCAAGGCTAGGCCCAACTAATACCATTGGTCTTCTGATATGAGTCTTCCAAAACTACATAATACATGATAGAAGGAAAGAAAAATGTAGACTCTTTGACAAGTTACAGAATATGGAAGTGTGAATTCATAATCTACCTGATAGAGGTGTTCGCGTTTCGAAGCAACATCACATAGAGGAAGCCTTTCTGATGATTATTATGATGAAATGGTATTAGAAACTAAAGTGCAAAGAAGGGTAATTTCTAGAACTGAGTTGTGAATAAAAGCAAACCTAGTTCACAGAATCCCCAACCAAGAATATCAATTGCCCATGTCTCCAAGCCGGCTTCCTCAAGCAAAGGAAGCGTGTATCTCCATTCTAAGCAAGAGCTGGAGAATAACAAACTTTAAAAACACTAGGAATGATTCATATTTAAGAAAACAGGTAACATTATCCGCAGAAGACTCACCTGTCAAAACCATGGAGGAGCACAACTGGGTTGGACTGTTCTTGTACTGCTAATGGCTTCACGTAACTGCTCATTATTGAACTTTTTGAGAAGCTAACCTTTGGAAGCCACAAAAATTAGGTTATCTGCCCATCGATCAATAATATGTCTAATTCCATTCACAAAAAATATGACAGCATGATATATAAGAGGGCACAGTGTGTGTGCAATATCCTTTGAACGAGATAATGAATTTTCAACTCTATCAAAATACTATAAGCTAGGGTTTTAGACTAGCACGGACCAAGCTACAATTGAGATTTGTGTCTTACCCAGCCGTAGATCCAATGAACAAAATAGGTTAAATTATATGATACCCTACGTTCTAAGCCATGAATTTGGTCTATATTGAGTAGCAGGGCAAGTAATAATATTCTCTGTCATTAGCTTTGTACAGAAAATTGTGAAATTTTGGAATCTTACGTAAACCTCATGCTTACGTAAAGCTCATGCTCAATGCCTTTAACAATAGTAATAAATAAATTTATAGTTCCAAAGACAATACCACCGTCGAGAAATCTTCAACGTATTCAAATAAAACAACGATGCATGTAGTATTAGAGCCACAATTCGATAGTTTCTAGATAATCCGGCAAAATAAAGAATAACAATAAAGCGAGTACGAAGAAGAAACAGTAATAAACCTTACTGGCACTGGTATTCTCTGAATCCTAGTAGCCAATTTTCGAGCATATGGATCTTTGATATTCTCTACTTCTTTAGGGAGAAATGAAGGAAAATTCTCGGCCAAAACCTTGAAGTGAGATGGTGGCTGGAATCTCTTCGCAGTGTTCAGAGAGGAGCATATTGATGCCCGGACGGTGCCTAGTGAGAGAGTGGTCACCGTCGTCGTCATACCACTGCCGCCGCCGGTCTATACTTCCGACTCTATCGATCCCGCCAGATTGCCAATTGACTGGATATCAAGCTGCCAACTGCCAAGTGATGGCATTCAACTAAAAGGATTATGCTTTTCTGTAAAAAAAAAATAATATAAAGAACGCGCTGAATTGGTTGATATTTGTTTATAAATAATTAATTCTTATTAAATATAAAATAATAAATAATACAATATAACATTTACAAAATTAAAATAAATAATTTATATAAATAAATTTATCAATCAAAATTATTCAATCATGTTTAAAGTTGATGAACTGATTTAAATTCCTGAAAAAAATCGGTTGTAGTAAAACAAGTCGAACGAACCAATAAAATGGTGTCGGAAGAATCTCTACTAAATATATTGAGCGACATTTAAAATATATTTAGTCGATGGTTGATAAGTAACACCGAAAAAGATTATACAAAATGAAAATTTATCATCTACACATATAATCGAAATGATGAGAAATCTATATAAATTATGGAAAGATACATTTAAGAGATTATTCATATAAAATATAAAATCCAAAAACTTATCCATCAAGGTAACACAAATACACAATGGTAAAAGTCGACTTAAAATATAAAAGAAAGCGATTTGTGTTTAAACAGAATAACTGTGGGATGTCATACTAGATTTTCTTTATTTTCAAAAACTTTTTCGTTATACAATGAACAAAAACTCAACATTCGATTATTTTATCTTTTGTGCAGTTAAAAAATGAAAAACACGAATTCGAGAAATGATGACCAACCCAACATATCTAAGAAAAAGAAAAACCACTCCGGCTAAACAAGAATATATATATAGATAGATAGATAGATAGAGAAATGATAAATCCTCAATTATTTTTCTTACTATTCTCGCAAGTAGATTAACTCGAGAACGAACAGAAGGGAGATAGCAGGTATTCAGGGAAATTGATATGGACACGCCGGAAAGGGCTACGCGGGCTCCACGGGCTCCACCACCGCCGGGAGGAGGAGGCGGAGGCGGCGATCTATCCGCCATTTTTACTGTTCTTGTTTGTTTCCTCGCTATTTTCTTTATGGTAGGTACTCTCCTCCTTCTTTCCCTCTTTGACTTACTTATCGATCCATCAATCAACCTTTGCACAAGCTTTTCGTGCATCTCCTACTTTATTTATGATAAATACTCTTTCATTCGACCTTATTGCTCTTAATCGACGACTAAATGCGCTCATGATAGTTTTATGAAGCTATTTGTAGTCACACAAATTTCTCCTTTCTAGGTTTCCAAATATATGTTTTTTTGTTAACACTGAACTGATTTCTAGCAACAAGTTAAGTAAAAGATGACTACTTCACTAACTTGCTGCTGGTTCTGTTCTAGAGACTAGAGGCCAAATAATTTACCATTCAATTTGACCTCATTACATGAAGAATATTGAGAATCATCTGAACTATTTCAAGAAAAAAGCTGACATGACCTTCATACAAAACTGTAGTTAATCCTTCCAACAACATCAGCCCTTAAGAACGGCTTTTCTGTTGTGCATCAAGTTCCTGAAGGCCATGTTGGGGTCTATTGGAGAGGTGGTGCCCTTCTGAACACAATTACAGATCCAGGTTTGATTGATTGAGCTGATCATTTCTTTTATGGTTGATTGAACTTACCTCTCATTGTCTGATACCTGTTTTATCGTTCATGTTCTATTAGGTTATCATATAAAATTGCCTTTGATTACTGAATTTGAGCCGATTCAGGTCACCCTTCAAACAGATCTGGTGAGGAATCGTGTTTGTGTTGGATAAAGAAAATATGTTTTGTCATTTCTTCATTATTAGGATCACAAATTATTATCTCTGCTGGTTTTAATAATACAGGTTAGAGATATTCCTTGTGGTACAAAAGGTGGTGTTATGATTACCTTTGAGAAGATAGAGGCAAGTCTTCTAGTTCCTGGTTATTTCTTGTTGACGAGATTCAATTTTTTGAGCCTGAAACTGCTATTTTTCACAATCATGATTTCATCGGAAAATCGTTAAAGTTAAAATTGAATATTTGTTTTGGTACAAGTCTGTGTATTGGATGATAATCAAAATTATATTTTGAATCATTAGCAAAATGTGATAACAAATAAGCTCATTATCTATGTATTCTGTTTTCAAAATGCCTTGGTTAGGTTGTTAATCGACTAAACAAGGATTATGTGCACTCTACATTGCGTGATTACGGAGTAAATTATGACAATACATGGATCTATGATAAGATTCATCACGAGATCAATCAGTTCTGCAGTGCTCATTCCCTTCAGCAAGTTTACATCGACATGTTTGATCAGGCAAGAGATTAAAGTTTTCTTTAGAGTTGATAATGTTAGCTTGATTTGGAAACAACTATATGAATTTTGTCCATATGATATTAGATTGACGAGAAAATGAAAGACGCCCTTCAGGCTGATTGCACGCGATATGCTCCTGGTATTGAGATACTAAGCGTACGTGTCACAAAGCCCAATATTCCAGAAAGTATAAGGCGTAACTTTGAGCAAATGGAAGAAGAACGCACAAAGGTAAACTTTCCATTTCCCTCAAACTTGACTAATGTGTTCTATATCCCGAAATCTTAAATTTTTGTGTGTAACCGTAGGTATTGATCGCGATAGAGCGCCAGAAGGTTTCCGAGAAAGAGGCAGAGACAAAGAGAAAGATAGCCATAAGTGAGGCAGAAAAGAATGCACAAGTGAGTCTGATCCAAATGGAGCAAAAATTGATGGAGAAAGATAGTGAGAGGAAGAAAGAAGAAATCGAGAATCAAATGTACACTGCTCGAGAGAAGAGCTTGGCTGATGCTAACTACTATAGGTTGGTTGGTTAGTTTAGTACATTCATTCTTCTATAAACAATATATTTTGCTTATCCCATAACATAAAAAATACTGAAATACTGCATTTCTTTTATTCTCATCAGAGCATTGAGAGAGGCAGAAGCAAACAAACTGATGATTACTCCTCAGTTTCTTGAGCTTAAATTCATTGAAGCAATTGCAAACAACACGAAGATATTTTTTGGTGACAAGGTATGATTTTTATTCTTTTAGAAGTTTATTTTTTCTCTTATGGGATCGATTGAGCACATTACTTTATTAAAAAAATGGTATGCAGGTGCCCAATATGATTTTTGATCAGAGGCTGTTGGGAAATTTCTTGCAAGATGTGGATAGGAAGGATAACTTGGAAAGTTGAGAGGGACACTGGAAAACACACAAACAGGGTTTATTCATCGGAGGTGACTAGTACAACTCCCACCGCCATGACCCTTTCTTAAAATATGGTGTTTTTAGTGGGAATCGAAGAACATAACATTAATTTCTTCTCCTTTTTTCACTGTTACATGTTCCTCGAGATAGACAAAGCTTTTATGTCTGTAATTGTGATCATGTTATTCATAGGTTTTGTTGATTGCTTCAATCTTCATGCTCCATGATAAGCACTAATCTTCAAATTATTTGCTTCACACATTTTATTACAGCTTTGCTATTGAACTATCTATCTCAATAGGAACATATTTGGCCCCTAATAAAAATGAAATGGTAATGTTGCTCTTCAATCAGAAATTCCATCAAATTTTTTCTCTCAATCTTTTGTTATTTTTGCTCAATTGGAGATCCTCCATCTTGATTGAGTCAAATCCGAAATAATATGCAACGAATTATGTGTTTAGCAGAGAAGAAAAGATTAAACAAATAAAAATTTTTAATGTGCAACGAATGATGTGTTTAGCAGAGAAGAAAAATTAAACAAATAAAAGATCTAACGGTTTATTAAATCGTTAATTAGTTAGTTTAGTTTGATTAATTAGTTAGTATTGAATTCTTATATAAGGAAACATATAATGTTTAAATAATAATTTTCAACAATAACAATTTCAGTTTATACTTCTTATTTTTCAAGAATTTAACCTATATGTTTTCTCATATTGAAGAAGATTAAGTAAAAATATATGTTTGGAAGCCAGAGACCAGATCCCAACAAAACAATTAAGATTTGGAAGAAAACATTATATTACTGTTTTTATAAAATAATAAAAGAAAATTATAACAAATTGGGCATTTGGTCTAGTGGTATGATTCTCGCTTAGGGTGCGAGAGGTCCCGAGTTCAATTCTCGGAATGCCCCTTAATTTTATTTTTTCCATATTTTTATTCTTGTTATTCTTACTTGAACTTTCATTGTGTCGAATTCTCGAAAATGAGAAAGAAAAAATTGTCTACCCTTCAAAACATTAAAATTCTGAGATCCAAAAGTTCAAATTCACACCCTAATGGTTATTTTTATTGTATATCATCTCCAAAGGATGATCAGTTCAATTCTCATAATAGCCCTCTAATGAAGAATTTTATTGTCTATCCTTCCCAAAATCGTTTGGGATTAATGGAGAATTTTATTGTCTATCATTCCCAAAACCGTTTGGGATGTATTTTTAAATACATGATAGCACTCTAATGGAGAATTTTATTGTCTATCATTCCCAAAATCGTTTAGGATGTATTTTTAAATATCATAATAACACTCTAATGGAGAATTTTATTTTCTATCCTTTCCAAAACCATTTTTAAATTTCATAATAGCACTCTAATGGAGAATTTTATTGTCTATCCTTCCCAAAACCATTTGGGATGTATTTTTAAATATAATAACCATTTGGGATTTATTTTTTTAATATTTGGGAGAAAGAAAAATAAACGGACAATAAATAAAAAAATATACGCTAGAAGGAGGGGTTGAACCTCCGACATTGTGGTTAACAGCCACACGCTCTAACCAACTGAGCTATTCCAGCTTATACACATTTTATTTATAATTATCATACTCTTATTAATTAAAAATATTATATAAAGTAATTTAGTTCTAAACAAAAGGTAGTGATAGAGATTGAGAATTTTGTGTGATGAATTGTGTCGGGAATGATATGCAATACATATTTGAATTTAAATCCAATAAGAGAGAAATTTTATTTTTCATATAAAATCATGTGTTGTCACATTATTCATGATATAATTAATGACACAAAATTCCCGCTCTTTGTCATTACTCAAACAAAAATTAGCAAAAATAAATTAAGAGTAATGATAGAGAGCGAGAATATATATATATAATGATGCTTAATTTTTAAAGTGTTCGGATTGCCGGTCGAGAGCTGTGGTTAATTTGGATATTTATGTGAGAGTAATTGGATACTTGGGTCGGATTGTGGGTTGACCCGCCCATAAACTTAAAACGGTTAAAAATAATTTTAAAAATGTTATTGGTAGGTTTCGACTTGCAACCTAACAAAAACAAGTACAACCTTTAACCAACTAAACTAATAACACTATATATTTAAGATTCAACATCAAATTTGATGAACGCGAGACATTTTAAAAATAAAAGTTCAAATTTTTAACTAACTAATCTATATATATATAATGATGCTTAATTTTTAAAGTGACCGAATTGCCGGGTCGAGAGCTGTGGTTAATTTGGATATTTAATCTGAGAGTAAATGGATATTTGGGTCGGATTGTGGGTTGACTCACCCATAAACTTAAAACGGTTAAAAATAAATTTAAAAATGTTATTTGTAGGTTTCGAACTTGCAACCTAATAAAACAAGTATAACCTTTAACCAAATTTAATTGAGATGTGGTTTGTCGAGGGATAATAGACCGGTATCATTTGAAAGTGATTAAAGAAATATGAATCATACATTTAATTGACCAAAGTGTGAGGTCACGATGTTAATTATTAAAAAATATGAATCAAATATTTGATTGACAAAGTGAAAATGTAAAGTCACGAAATGAAAGATTCATTCGAAAAAAATATGTGATGAAACATGTGAGAAAATAAGTTATTTTATCGGAGTGAATAAAATATGGAATGAGAACGTTATATTTTTTATTTTAATGATTTTAATAATTGAATAAATATTATTATAATTTTTTTAATTTTTTTTATTTGTATTTGTATCGTAAGAAAATTTTCCTAGTTTAATATAATGAATGTTGTAAAAAAGAAAAGATTGTGATAATATGTGATTGACTTGGAAAATTAAATTTCTCTCTTTTATTAGATTTAAGTACAATCAAATGTTAAACATCACAATGATAATAAATTCTCGATCTCAATCATTACTTCGTTCAATTATTGATACAGTTCCTAGGGTTAGCAATAATTTAGGTTTTGAAGATTATGAGTTGATTGTTTAGAAAGAATTAATGATGACAATAAATGTTAGTTATGAATGAGTTTAATAGAGGAGTGTGAAAGAAATTGTGAAGAAAAAAACTGAAAAACCCAGTTAGTTTAAAGAATTGGCGCGAAATATACGGGAAACCATACATTGTCATCCTTCTTCAAAAAGTTTATCATCCAAAAACCATACCATTTCCCTCCCCCAGGGCCTCCTCCCTCCCTCAACCTTCGCCACAAACATTATTGCAATCCATTGCATATTGCAGATTGCAGAGAAAGAGAGAGGGAGAAGGCGAATTATTGCGCGGAATAATCGTTGATGCAAATCTCTGCTAATAAGGTGCGATTATTAGTTAGGTCTTACTTTTTAATCCTCATTTCCTTCCTACCTATTATAAGCATCATCGATCATTTTCGTTTAGCTTTTGAATTCGAATGTTGTGATTTTCCACCAATAATGATGTTGGTTGCAATTATGTATGTATGTTTGTATTTGGGCTCTTTTACATTTTTTAAATTTTTTGTATACAGTTTTCTGGAGAATCTCTGAACGGCAATGTTGCACTTCCATGGGAGGGTGGGAGTGGAACTAATTTCCTGGAGCTTCCTTCACTTCGTTTTGTTTCCCAATTCAATTAAGGGATTGCACGCCAAATTCTATGTTTGCTTCATAAATTCGTGAGTTTCCTCTTAAATCTCAATATTTTTTATGTAATTAGTATTGAATGGTTTAGATGCCCTACTTTGATCTGAACTGAAACTCCGTTAACTGAACTTGCATAATGTTTTAGGGAATACTATTGGCTAACTGCTATCTTTTTTAGATGAAAATGTTGAGAAAATAACATTTGATCATTCTGGACAATAAGTGCAATGAAACAATCAGTCACTTCCTTTCTTAAAATCATCAATCAGTTCACTAATGTGCAGGCAGTTGATCCATCATGTAAAATGACAGTATTCGTATTTGGTATTTCAGTTATGGAGTCTACAAGCATAACTCAAACCAAGGATGGCAAAGATAAAAAAAATGGCAAGGCTACTCTTGCCCCACTTGAGCATGAGGAAGAGGAGGAGGAGCAAAACAGTACTAAAGATTTGGAGAGCAACACTCCTTTAGGTATAATAAATTCCATACCAAAAGAACTTGGATGTCTTGGATCCTCGTATAATTAGATTAGATTAGATGATGTTTCATAATAGTAATGTTGTTGTTCTTAACTTGCTTATATATTATCAGGAGAAGGATGGTCTCGAAGTGATATGTCACCACGGGCTTCAAATCTCTCACATGTAAATTCCTGGTGCAGCAACTCAATGACAGAGTCTCCTCCCATTCAAATGATGGGTAGATGTGAAGAAGCATCAGAATGGAGTAACATCTCTGGTGAGTCTTTATTTAGCATTCACATCAACAGTTTTCCCAAGATGAAATATGCTATCTCTAAAGTTGAGGAATCATACGAGACTGCACGATCTAGTGAGACAATTATACCGAACCAACTTTCTCCAATAAGAGTAGGGAGAGGAGACTATGATATCATAGCAAGCTCCAGAGCCAAAAGGTTAGAAGATAAAATTGCAAGAACAACTGTTAAGATTGATGCTGACGAAAATGATAACAAACCATCTTCTTTGGAGAAGTCAGAAGAGAGTTCTAATATTGATCATGGAACAAGTTCTAATATTGATCATGGAACAACCACCGATGACAAAAACCCACCATCTATCATTCCATTGTGAGTTTTATTTGAATGTGAAATTTGTCTTTGCTATGTGAATTGCTAATTTGTCTTTTATTTTCGTCTCCAGAAAGAAGAAAAAGAGGTGGGCTGAACGCTGCTGTTGTGGAAGTATATGTACATTATCTTGTTGCAAGTTGCCCAAATGTTGCAAGTTGCCCAAATGTTCCCAGTTGCCAAAATGTTGCCAGTTGCCAAAATGTTGCAAGTTGCCAAAATGTTGCCAGTTGCCAAAATGTTGCAAGTTTCCAAAATGTTGCCAGTTGTCAAAATGTTTCCAGTGTAAATCTCTATGGAAACAGGATTGTTGCAGTTGGTCGCTCAAATGGTGCCAGTGTAAGAAACCTAACTGCTGTCATTGGCCAAAATGTTCCTCTTGCAAGTGTTTAAAATGTAGTAGTACTTGTTGTAAGTGGCCCAATTGTAGTTGTCTCCCCAGTGGTCCATTAAGTTGCAGTTGCTTAAAGTCAATCAGTGGTTGTTGTTCTCCTTCATGCTTTAAATGTTCAAAAGGGTTGAGCTGCAGTTGCTGTAAAGGGGGGTTGTCTTGTTGTAAATGGACAAGCTGCAATTGTTTTAAACAGCTTAGTTGTAGCAGCTGCAAAGGGTGTTCCATTTGCAGTTGTTTACCGTCTAGTTGCAAGTGGCCAAGTTGTAAATGCTTCAGTTGTTCTTGTATCCCGAGTTGTGGCTCCTGCGGTTGGCCAAGTTGTGGCTCCTGCGGTTGGCCGAGTTGTGGCTCCTGCGGTTGGCCGAGTTGGTGCTCTTCATGTAAATGGCCTGCAGCATGTTCATGTCCTAATATTAGTAGGTTGAGACATTGGTGCAGTTGCTTCTGTTGTTGTTGTAATAATGGCAAGTAAGTATATATATATATATAGTTTTCCCAAGATGATTCTCCTGGATCTCTAATTATTTACTTAATGCAGGAAGACAGATGGAGCTGTGCAAACTTCAGATCTCGATCAAGATAAGAAGAAGAAGAATGCAAGTTTCAAAGAATGGTTTTCTTGTTTGTTATGTAAATGAGTATCTGTTGCTGAAACACATTATATTATATGATAAGATTTAGTGTTAGTTGTCTCCTTTTTTATGCTCGAATTTCATCTAATCTATTACTGTCAAATAACATTCGGTGTAGTATTTAACCACAGGGGTCCATAGCTCAGTGGTAGAGCATTTGACTGCAGATCAAGAGGTCACCGGTTCGAACCCGGTTGGGCCCTTTTTAACCTATTCCTCTATTTTTAATTTTTAAAGATTTTCTTATGTGATGTTTTTTCCAAGCAATTTCTGGCATCAGGGAAACTTTTAGGAAGCAATTGGTCTCAAGGTACTATAATAAACTTATTTACTCCAACCAATTACCTTCTTTCTGCACTAATTTTCATTCTACCCTTTGCAGTGGCTCAATGTTTGTTGCTCTATAGACCCCTTTGTGAATACAGGTATTTTAGTTTTTATATTCTCATGAATCTGGTGCAATTTTTCTCTTAGTCTGCAATATTGTATCTTTTGTTTACAGACATGACCCAATTTGATTCACTATGAGAATAGGGTAGTGAAAAAGTGCATGTAGACTCCTAAACAAAGAAAGCACACACTACAATAACCCTTTTGACACAATGCTAACTCTAATTCACTCAAGTTTTTTTTCTATACAAGGTGTTTTTTTATTGATCCAAAATAAACTAAAAAGTGGCATCTATTGTGAGAAAACTTAAGTATTACAAACAAGTAATAAGATCATAATTTATTATAAGTTAGTTAATTAAGAAAACATCCCATAAATCAAAATGAAAACTCAAAACTCCCAATGTTCTTTATTAGATGAATGAATCACCAAAATCGTCTGATTATAAGGTTGCATGATATGGGTATCTCTATCCATCTTTGATTTAGTACTTGTCTTCATTTCTGATTCACATCAGCATAATTTTGTTTTTCTTAAGGACGGATCGTTTATTATTATTATTATTATTATTATTGTAAATGGCATGATTGTGAAAACTCTGAACTCATGAACTCATGAACTTGAAGTCAAAGTTTTAGAATTTTTTTGATTAATTTAAAATTTGAAATCAAAGTTTTAACCTTTACAAATTTTATATGATCTGATTGAGGTTCTTGCGTTCCGAATTGCATTAATTGTTGTTTCTGGAATGATCTTTAAACAATGTTCATATCACTTTGCATTGCATTAGATCGGTTCTTCTTATTAGTTGAGTTGAATGTTTGATTGATTCATTCATTTCTCCCCATGCTTATTCGTTCTTGTTAAATGCTTAATTTTGAATAGATAGATACATAGATAGAGTTGGCTTGGAGCGGAGTTGCGGATTTTCCAGACTGTATATAAACTTGAGGTAGATTTGTCAGAATACATTGCTGAATTATCAGATTTGTCTATCAAAGAGAGGGACTTATTTTCTGTGGCATTGTCTGGTGATTATGTCAATGATTTTATAGGGTAATTAAAATGATTCTTACTAATATCTTCTTCTTGAATCTGAACCACCTTCTGCTGAATATTGTTTGTTAATCAATTTCCATTGAAATCATCAGAAAACTATACGCAATTCATTTACTATGTTATGCTAGAGAGTCAGCAGGACAGCATTCGCTTGAATATCTATGCAAACTTTATGTCTAAGGTATTCTTAATTCGTTTACTCTCATCATCAATTCAGATTTCTTTTTGATCAATCTTTCTATCTATATATATATATATAAATATGCAGGTTTTCATTGACTATAGAAATATACACTATATAAAATATAACATGTCAGCTGAGGCAGCTTCCGAACATTATGAAAACTGTCTGGCTTGCTCACCACTTCGGTTAGTGGTTTCCCTAAATTCGACCCGATACTCTTGGTAATGGGTGAAGATGGTCATGTTGGTTCTCTGTTTCCAAATCACCCAATTCTGAAAGAGAATAATCTTTGGGTAACTTTCATCAATGACTCTCCTAAGCATCCATCAAAGAGAGTCGCTTTAACTCTTCCTGTCATCAACTCTTGCTTCATATGTGGCTGTTATAGTCACCGGAACCAATAAAGCACATGCCACGCATTTGGCGTTTCAAGATTATGATAATGCTGATGATCCAAAGGTGGTAGTACCTCCGGCCAAGTTGGTCTGACCAACAGAAGGGAATTTGGTTTGGTTTCTGGATAAAGAGTCTGCTTCGGAACTGGACCAAATATAATCTTTGATTTGGTATTTGAATGAATGAGTGACAGAGTGTTATACTCACAATTAAAAACTCTTTGTACATATTAAATGATTTGGAAGAATACATTAGCTATTAGCTTAAGATTTCTTCGTTTATGTACATAAATTTCATAAAATGAGTCATATTTATTAAGTTAACAAAATAAAATAAAAATAACAACATTAAACTACAACATATTTAACTTAAAAAATCTTCTATTTAATATATATCTAATATTTTATATTAATTCCTTTGTTATGAAATAAAAAGTAATAAAGTATGTTGAAATTGTAATTTTTTTTAATAATTTTAATTTGTATATGTATTTTATTTATAATTAATAAATTAATAATAATTTTAAATCAAATATTTTTAAATAATAAATTTATTTTTAATTTATATACAATCTATTTATAATATATTTAATTTTTAATAATTAATATATATAATAATAATTATATAAATATCTATATATATATATTATAAATAAATTATTAAATATATATATATAATTATAATTAAAGTCAACTAGACACAACAATAATATAAATTCTCTTTTCTAATAATTATTTTCTCTCCTAATAAATAAATAAATAAATAAATAAATATATATATAATAATAATAATAAATCAATTATCTTTCTTAATAATTATTTTCTCCTTCCTAAATAATAATAAAAATAATAAATAAATAAATATATAAATAAATACTCTTTTCTAATAATTATTTTCTCTCTCCTAATATATATATATATATATATATATATATATATATAATAATAATAAAATTATTTCAACAATCACAATTAAAGTGTTGATATAAAAAATATTAGGGTTAAGACCAAGATTTGATACAAATTTAGATTTTAAAATTGCATTATATATATAATGATGCTTAATTATTAAAGTGTTTGGATTGTCGGGTCGAGAGCTGTAGTTAATTTGGATATTTATGTGAGGGTAAATGGATACTTGTGTCGGATTGTAGGTTGACCCGCCCATAAACTTAAAACGGTTAAAAATAAAAATAAAAATGTTATTTGTATGTTTCGAACTTGCAACCTAACAAAACAAGTACAACCCTTTAATTAACTAGGCTAACAACACTTTATATTTAAAATTCAACACCAAATTTAATAAACGCGAGACATTTTTATAATAAAAGTTCAAATTTTTAACTAACTAATCTATATATATATATATAATGATGCTTAATTTTTAAAAAATTTGCAACTTAACAAAAACAAGTACAATCCTTTAACTAACTAGGCTAACAACACTTTATATTTAAAATTTAACACCAAATTTGATAAACGCGAGACATTTTTATAATAAAAGTTTAAATTTTTAACTAACTAATATATATATATATATATATATATATATATATATATATATATATATATATATATATATATATATATATATATATATATAATGATGCTTAATTTTTAAAGTGTCCGAATTTCCGGGTCGAGAGTTGTGGTTAATTTGTATGATTCGAACTTGCAACCTAACCAAACAATTATAACCCTTTAAGCAACTAGGCTAACAACACTTTATATTTAAGATTTAACACCAAATTTGATGAACTCGAGACATTTTAACAATAAACGTTCAAAATTTTAATTAACTAATTTATATATATATATATAATGATGCTTAATTTTTAAAATGTCCGGATTGCCGGGTTGAGAGCTGTGGTTAATTTGGATATTTATATGAGAGTAAATGGATAATTGGGTCGGATTGTGGGTTGACCCGCCTATAAACTTAAAACGGTTAAAAATAAAATTAAAAATGCTATTTATATGTTTCGAACTTACAACCTAATAAAATAAATATAACTCTTTAACCAATTATGCTAACAACACTTTATATTTAAAATTCAACACCAAATTTGATGAACACAAAACATTTTAACAATAAAAGTTCATATTTTAAACTAACTAATCTATATATATATAATGATGCTTAATTTTTAAAGTATCCGGATTGCCGGGTCGAAAGCTGTGATTAATTTGGATATTTATGTGAGAGTAAATGGATACTTGGGTCAGATTGTGGGTTGACCCGCCCATAAACTTAAATTGGTTAAAAATAAAATTAAAAATACTATTTGTATGTTTCAAACTTGCAACCTAACAAAACAAGTACAACCTTTAACCAAGTGTGATTGAGAAGTGGTTTGCCGAGGGATAATAAACCGGTATAATTTGAATGTGGTTATACAAATATGAATCAAATATTTGATTGACCAAAGTGTGAGGTCAAGATGCTAATTATTAAAAAAATATGAATCAAATATTTGATTGACAAAGTGAAAATGTAAAATCACGATATAAAAGATTCATTCGAAAAAAATATATGATGAAACATGTGAGAAAATAAGTTGTTTTATCGAAGTGAATAAAATATGAAATGAGAACTTTTTTTTAATATATTATTCGTGATTTATTAAGAGTTTTAAACATTGAATAGATATTATTATAATTTTTTTAATTTTTTTAATTTTTATTTTTATTCATATGCATCGCACGAAAATTTTCCTACGATGAATTTTAAAAAGATTTTTAAATAATGAATGAAGAGGATGATTAGATAATAATAAGTATTTTCTTGTTTTATTTTTTAATTAAAATAATTTTTATTAATTAATTTTTATAAAAAAATCAAAATATTCTAAGCTTTATATTTCAAATAAATTTATTTGATAAATAAATTAAAAATAATAAATTTCTACATAAATTAAAGATGATAAGAAAAGTTTTCTATTTTTTTAAATATATATTTATCAAAATAATTTTATTTATTAAATCACTTATTTTTATGAATTAAATAATCTTATTTTTATTTTTATTAAATTTTAATTTTAATTAAAAAATATAATTTTAATAATTAATCATAAAAACTTTAAAAATAGAATAATAATGATGTGATATAATTATTTCTTTTAAAAAAAAAATTCAATCAAAATTTAAAAATCTCACATTCATTGTAACAATTATCCACGTGATTCTTGTTTAAAATTTTAAAATAGTTTTCATACTAATTAAACAATACAAATGTATATGTATGAGTTTCATTTATGATATAAATTATCAAAGTTTATATTCTTTGAAACTTATAAATAATATAATTATTTTAATTATTTCGGTCACACAAAAACATTGCATTTGACATCTCAAACAAGTCAATACATTTTTATTTGTCCAATTTAAAACACTATGCATTTTATTTTTACTTTTCCCAATTCTTTAGACACTGTAAAGGGTAAATTTGACTAAATGACCTCAAAGATGGGGTTATTTGAGGTGGTGGCAAAAAATAAATTTTATTGCGTTCGTGGTCTTTTATTTATTTTTTTGACACATTTGTCCTTTTCGCGAAACGTTAAGGAATTTAGCGTTTCGCGAAGTGGATTAGGGTTTATATAAATACTCAATTTTTTTCATTTTTTTCATTTCATTCATTTCTTTTTTCTCTCTTCTTTCTCTACTCTTGTTCGACGGCGGCGACGAAGGCTACGGCGACTACAGTTAGGGCAACGTAGGAAAACATCAAAGATAAGAAAACTCTAACACCCTAACCCTGAATCGATGTTCATAATACTGTTCTTATTTCTATTATCTTCATTTCAAACGATTTATGTTGTTCTTAATCAAACCCTAACCCTAAATTAATTTAATTTGTTCTTATTGTTCATATTGGTTCATATTGGTTCATATTTTTGTTCATCTTATTGTTCATATTTGTCGATGATGATATTTGTAGATCATATGGGTTCCATTTCAGGGAAGATTCACTTCGCGTTTCGCGAAGGCACATCGCGTTACGCGAAGCGGCACGCGAAACGATACAGTCGGCACGCGAAGCGGCACGGTCGACACGTGAAGGCACATCGCGTTACGCGAAGCAACACGGTGGTCACGCGAAGAGTCATCCTTTGTAGCGAAGGGCCATCCCTTGAGCATTTTGTTTTACCTTTTGACTCATATTTTGTTGGCTATTTTCGTTGTTTAATGTTCTTTGCATCTTTTGATGTTTTAAGATTGCCTAGAAAGACAACTATTTAAGGTGATTAATAATAAACCTATTGTATCTTTTTCACTAGTTTTAGTGGATGATTATCCAATTGTTGGATTATCTTAAATTTAGTTCTTTGTGATAATTATTTTTGAGAAATTTATAAGGCCTTGTTGTTTTCAAATAACCTTAATTACTATATAAGTTATAGATTCTTAAATGAGTTTATTTGAAATTAATCTCAAATCGATTAAGATTTACACCTATAGACTAAGACGAAATATAGTAGATAAAAGATTGATAGAGTTGAGGATACAATGTTTGTTCATAATATTCAGCATAACCCTAAACCTATTCAAATTAAAACCCTTAAATACTAAGTAAACATTAGCAAAAGTCTCAACCATAGTTAAAAACTTAACTGATAACGCAAGACAGACAAATAGGCCTGAATATGAGCATATGACATATTCTTTAATCAAACAATACAAAGAAAATCATTCTTCATTCAGCTGAAAAACAATAGGAATCGAATTTGGTGTTTTACACAAATCTAAGTACAACTCTGTGCCGCTTCACGTAACGCGATGTGCCTTCGCGTGACGATTGTGTCGTTTCGCGTGTCGACCGTACCGTTTCGCGTGCCGACCGTGCCATTTTGTGTGCCAACCGTGTCGTTTCACGTAACGCGATATGCCTTTGCGTGCCGACCGTGCCGCTTCGTGTGCCGACCGTGCCGTTTCGCATGTCGCTTCGCGTAACGCGATGTGCCTTCGCGTAACGCAATCTGCCTTCGCGAAACGCGAAGTGAATCTTCCCTGAAACGGAACTCATATGATCTGCAAATATCATCATCGACAAATATGAACAATAAGATGAACCAATATGAACCATAAGAACAAATTAAATTGATTTAGGGTTAGGGTTTGATTAAGAACAACATAAATCGTTTGAATGAAGATAATAGAAATAAGAACAGTATTATGAACATCGATTCAGAGTTAGGGTGTTAGAGTTTTCTTATCTTTGATGTTTCCTACGTTGCCCTAACTGTAGTTGCCGTAGCCTTCATCGCCGTCGTCGAACAAGAGCAAAGAATGAAGAGAGAAATGAAATGAATGAAATGAAAAAAATTGACTATTTATATAAACCCTAATCCACTTCTGCGAAAAGAGCAAATGTGTCAAAAAAAATAAAATAAAAGACCACGAACGCAATAAAATTTATCTTTTGCCACTACCTCAAATAACCCCATCTTTGAGATTATTTCGTCAAATTTCCTGTATAAAGAGCTTTTTTTTGTATGCTTTTTTGAATTTGATTCAGTATTTTTTTTTATAAATTTTATCTTTATCACATTATTATTCTTCTAAAAAAAATGTAAGAATGAAAATAAATAAAAAGATTTTTAAATAATGAATGAAGAGGATGATTAGATAATAATAAGTATGTTTTTGTTTTAATTTTTTTTTAAATTATCCATTTATTAAGAGAAAGTGTGTTTCTATATACAATGTTGAAAAAAAAAACTAATTTTATAAATTATAAAATTATTTTACTTTGAGAACATCACTTATTTTGATGATAGTTGAAATGGAAAGATGATAGTTGAAATGGAAAGTTGAAATGGTTTAAATATTAAAAGGAAGAAAATGAAGATATTTATAGAGAAGTTTAAAACGAACCTTGACATTTAAGCTATGTCATTAGTTTCCTGCAAGAAGTTATCAAATTTAAGCACCAAATTTTTTGTCTTGCCGGGAATTATACTATTACCACTTTTGCTTACTAACTTATATAATACATTTTTAATGTAAAAAATATTGGTCAATTGAGGGGTTAAGCGGGGTGTCGATGAGATAAAATATATGTTAACATTAAGTTTAAAATTAAATTTAATTTTTACCAACTAAAATTAATTTTAAATTAATTAAATTTGAATAATATTAATTTTATCTAAAATATTTATAGATAAATAATATTTTATATTTATTTTTAGTAGGTTATTTTTGTATTGTGCATATACAAAACCCAACCTAAATCACAAATTCATTGTTAAATATATCAGCCCAAATAATCAAAGTAGGAGACTCTATTTTACTGTGAGTTTAAAAAAATGTTTTGATAGAGGATGGCCCAATCCCTAAATTCAATTAAAAACCAGCCCCCATTATTCAAACCAGTCTTGGATTTAGAGTTTAATTAAAATCCTAACAGTTTAATTTAAAAGTATTTTAGTTATATATTATTATTATTATTTAATGTAAAATCATTAAATCAAAATTATTCATAAACTCGTCGTATAATACCATCTTAATTTTATTCCCGTAAATTTCAAATATTAAAAGTTTAACTATTTAAAAATTTATTTAAAATTAAATCGTTATTTTTTTTCTAAATTCGTAAAATGTTAAGATTTTTATAAGTGAATTCAAGGTTTTAACCTCATTTTGATGTTGAATCAAACACTAAAAAATTTTAAGTTTAAACAAAAAATATATCTTTAACGAAATCAAAATCTTAAGAAAAAATTCTAAACAAAAGAGTAAATTTCTAGGAGAGATTTAAGGCTTTTGTTGCATCTCAGTTAAACTACTTAAAGATTTATTGAAAAGACATCATTTTCTTTCACTCCATTTTGCCCTTTTTTCCGTAAAATTTAATTTACAGGTTTCTATGGGTTGATTTACCTGTAAATAGAGATCTCAATGTATTAAAAAAAAATTCATCAGTATGTTTAAAATTAATGTACATAAATAAAACAAAATAATATTAAACTTCAAGATGTTTGATCATAGTTAAGAGATTAAAAATAAGAAACTCAAACTTATTTCTTAATAAAATAAGTATTGTAAGAAAAATCAACTAAAGAAAATTAATTAGTATATTACGAAAAAAAAAATTTATTAAGGAGATTAGACTTAATTTCATCTACATTGATTTAGAATAGACTATGAAAATGGTGAGACAACCTTCAATTTCTTTTTATAAATAACCCCATTACAATTCATACATGTGCACACAATTTTTTTTCTTATATATATTATCTCAAGCGGTGAATATATTTGAATATAACAAAGAAAAAAAATAAGAATCTGAAAACTAACTTTGAAAGAGACTTTCTCAAATAAAAGAGTTAGGTTATTAAAAAAATATAATGAATTGACGACTCTGTGTGGTGTAAAAATTCTAGACCGTCTTTTCCCTTGAGAAATATGTGTTCACTTTCGGTGAGGTCAGCCAGATAAAATAATTGACAAGTTTATAGGGTGCTAACGTAAATAAATAATTGTTAATATTGTTCAAGATTAACAAAAAAAAATATTTATTTCAGTACCCTAAAAATTGTTCAACAATCTCATTTGTACTTAGTAAACTAAAATAGAACATCTTACTTTTCGAGGGAAGATGATAAATAAAATTCATATCCTACGCAGTGTCGTGAATTCACTGCATTTTGTAAACAACGTGATTATCTATTTGAGAACGACACACAACTTTGTTATGTAATCGCCCTAGTCAATATAAATTAACTACTTAAGCTTGAGATGAAATATAAAGAAGATATTTATAGATTTAAGTATTGAAATTTGAAAGGCTCAAACTCAAATTATATTTCGTTTTAAATAGAATAAGATTTTTATGGATACATAATAATTATTTTCCAATTCTATTTCATTATAAATGGAATAAGATCTAGATTTATTCGTAATAATTATTTTTATTTTTATTTTTCTTGATTAATTAATTTTCTTATAATATTATAAATATTTAATTTTCTATATTGTCTATTTTAGTTTTCATCTATATTTTCTATATCTTAAAAAATATTGAATTTTTAATTTATTTTGTAAATTTGACCGCTATATATATATAATATGTAACAATATTAAAATAATAAAAAAAATGATCCTTACAAAAAAAAAATACTAAAATGTATAAAACAAAATATATGGTATGGATATGTTACCATCTTTTATTTATATATATATATAATATATTTCTCCTTAATTCAAAATAAAATGAAATTTATAATAAATAAATAAATAGAGACAAATCATAAGTAATGGTATATGTATAACATAAATTAAAGAAAAAAGATATTTATAAATTTAAGTATTGAAAATTAAAATGCTCCTTCTCTCTAATTCTATTTCGTTTAAGATGGAATAAGATTTGGAATTAATTGTTTTTATTATTTTTGTTCATGATTAATTAATTTTCTTATAATATTATAAACTTTTTTCTATGTGGTCTATCTTTATTTTTCATAGTTATATTTCTTATATCGTCCAAAATATTGAATTTTTAATTTATTTTGTAAATTTGACCGCTGTATATATAATTTGGAAATCTGTTGCTAAAGACTCTGACATCGTATAAAATGGGTTTATTTTAAAAATTGATGTGGGTTCATTTACATCTTTTATGTAATTTTTTTTTATATTTTTAAATGATGGCATAAATCTTTCGCCGCCCATTGAAACAATGAGATAGCAGATCCTCTCTCATATATAATATTAAAATAATAAAAAAATGATCCTTTGAAAAAAAAAATACTAAAATGTATAAAACAAAATATACTGTATAAATATGTTACCATAAATAAAAATATATATAACAAAATAATACGAAACTTATAATAAATAAATAAATAAATAGAGACACATCATAAGTAATAATGTTATTATATATATCTAGAAAGATTGACGTGAGAGACATATGGATAAAAATATAATAAAATAAATTTTATAAAAAAATAATAATATATATTTAGGGTGTTCAATCGGTCGGTTAAACGGTTAACCGATTAAATGGTTCCGGTTAGGATCGGTTTTGTCTTTTATTTTACAAATCGGTTAACAGACCGTTAATGGTATCAGTTTTACCGGTTCTAATTCTATCGGTTTTGGTCGGTTCCGGTCGGTTAACCGGGTTTAACTAGGAACCGATAATTCAATTTTTTAAATTAAGTAATAAATTTTGAAATGGTTTTAAAAAAGTTATTGTTTACATTCTCCTATTATACTATTCTTTATCCTTTCTTATCTATACGATAATATATTATAATATATTATATTATTATTATAATATATTTTATTGATATATTTAGAAATATGTTATAATATATTATTTTATTGTAACAATATAATATATTTTATAACTATTTTGATTTTGTTAATTTATAATTCTAGGTCAGCGTATAGTTATAAAAATGATTTTACATATTTTAATGAAATTATTTCAGTTTGTTTTTAATTTTTTTTATAATTTTTTAAATATAAATTATAGTGTTTTTAAAAAATAATTTAATAAAAATTATAATTTAAAATTTAAAAATAATAAAAAAAATTATAGATTATTAAATATTATTTATAAAATAACTAATACAAATTATAAAATATAAAAATATATAATTAAATTATTACCGGTTTACCGGTTAAACCGTTAGAAAAATAGGTAAACCGAAAACCGAACCCGCTGGAACCTGTTAACCAATAAACCGTTAAAATGAAATCGGTTAACTATCGGTTCGGTTGGGTTACCGGTTTTCCGGTTTTTTGTACAGCCCTATATATATTCAATGTTTAAAATTCTTAATAAATCACGAATAATATATTAAAATTAAAAATAGAACACTCATTCTATATTCTATTTATTTCGATAAAACAACTTATTTTCTCACATATCTCATCACATATTTTTTTACCGAATAAACCTCCCATCTTATGACCTTACACTTTCACTTTGATCAATCAAATATTTGATTCATATTTTTAACATTTAACATCGTAACCACACACTTTAGTCAATTAAATATTTGATTCATATTTTTTAACCACTTTTAATTGATACCGACCTATTATTACTCGGCAAACCACATCTCAATCACACTTGGTTTGTTTGGTTGGTTTTCAAGTTCGAAACATACATATAACATTTTTTATTTTATTTTTAATCGTTTTAAGTTTATGTGTGAATCAACGCACAATCTGACTCAAGTATCAATTACTCTTACATATATATTCAAATTAACCACAACTCTCTATCCGATAATCTAAACTTTTTAAATATATATATATATATTAGTACATATTTCTCTTTTATTTATTTATCTTAAAAATCTGTAATAATATTTAATATATATATATATATTCTAATAAAAAAGAAAGAAGGAATTTAATAGAAGATAAATTTTCACTCTGATTAGTTTTTTTTTAATATTATGACTTATTCTAATAAATTTAAAAATTATTTAAAATTAATAATGTTCATAATATTAAAAAAAATCATTAATATGTTATAAATAAAATTTTAGTTTGAAATTATTAAACATTTAAATATATATATTTAAATAAATATAATTGTTTTGTGTTATTTATTATATATTTTAATAATATATATATATATATAATATACAAATTTAAAATAATAATGTATTTAATATTATATATATATATACTCATTATTTGTTATATAAATAAAAATAAAAATTTTATTTGAAATTGTTAATATATATATATATATATATTATTCAAATATATAATAAATAAATAAAATAAATATATTTTAAATTAAAATTATTAATTTTATTAAAAAATTATAATTTAAAAATATTTTATAGCAAATTAATTAATAAAAAAATATTAAAATATTTTAAAAACATATTTTAATGTAAATATTTTGTAATCAGTGAACCCGCCTTTGTTGATGAAAGTAAATATGGTATTCAAATTCAATCTCTTTTTTAATTTTTTTTATATAAAATATAAAATAAAATACCATTTTAATAATTTAATCTTAAGTTAAAAGTTGTTTTATCCTTTAAAATAATAATAATAATAATAATTTAATCTTAACCTGAACATCCTTCATCAGATTCATATCAATTCTCCATCTCCGATGTAAACATCATGAACAAGATTATGACAGATTCTGTTTACGCATAAGAGAAGAACACTCTCAGATTAATCGATAGATTTTACTGTTCAATCAGAGGATATATATATAAGTGTTTAAGCTCAAAAGACCATCATGATGAACACTCTCAAGCAACTAAAATCTGCATCCAGATATGGATTAATGTCTGCTTCTTTGAGATGTCGCCGAGGTAATCGACTCCCTATTTCCCTCCTCATTTCTGTATCTGTAATTACTTCCAGTTCTATCTATCTATAGATTAAACGAATTTGGAAACGTGTCCTCATCATGTTCGATGAAATGCCTGTGTGATGTATTCAGGTCTTGCTTCAATTCATTCCCCTGAACAGGAAGTGGTTATCGCGTTAGGAAGCAATGTGGGCGATAGACTTCATAACTTCAACGAAGCATTGGAGATGATTAAGAAATCAGGTATAAGTATCACTAGACATGGATGTTTATACGAGACGGAGCCTGCTTACGTGACCGATCAACCTCAATTTCTCAATTCAGCCGTTCGTGGTTTCACCAATCTGGGTCCTCACGAACTATTAGGAGTTCTTAAAAAGATTGAGAAAGATTTGGGTCGCACAAAAGGGATAAGGTATGGTCCTAGACCAATTGATTTAGATATATTGTTCTATGGTAAATTCAAGATTAACTCTGAGAATCTAGTGGTTCCTCATGAACGTATTTGGGAGAGACCGTTTGTAATGGCGCCTTTAGTAGATGTTTTAGGATCTTTAATTGAAAATGATACAGTTGCTTGCTGGCATTCTATGTCAGCTCATCCTGATGGAATTTTCGAATGTTGGAAGAAACTCGGCGGCGAATCTCTAATTGGGAAAGACGGAATGAAAAGGGTTATGCCGATTGGAAAACGATTATGGGATTGGTCTAACAAAACCCATGTAATGGGTGTTCTTAATCTAACACCAGATAGTTTCAGCGATGGTGGAAAGTTTCAAACTGTCCAGGCTGCAGTTTCTCAAGCACGTTCAATGATTTCGCAAGGAGCGGACATTATCGATCTTGGCGCTCAATCCACACGGCCAATGGCGATAAGAATCTCCCCACAAGAAGAATTGGATCGGTTAATCCCAATTCTAGAAGCCATACTGAAAATGCCTGAAATCGATAACAAGTTCATATCGATTGATACGTTTTATTCAGAGGTTGCTCGCGAGGCGGTTATCAAAGGGGCGCATATAGTGAACGACGTATCTGGTGGACGGCTGGATTCGAAAATGGTGAGTGTTATTGCTGATCTTCAAGCTCCTTATATAGCAATGCACATGAGAGGTGAACCGACAACAATGCAATCATTGGAAAACCTTAAATACGATAATGTTTGTTCGGAGGTTGGTTTGGAGTTATACGATCGTATACGAGAGGCGGAGATATCGGGTGTTAGGTCGTGGAATGTTATGATTGATCCAGGGATTGGTTTCTCGAAAGATAGTGAACAGAATTTGGATATTCTAAATGGGCTATCGGAGATTCGGGAGAGTATTGGGAGGAAGAGTTTGGCGGTTTCACATGCTCCTTTGGTAATAGGACCGTCGAGAAAGAGATTCTTGGGGGATATATGTAAGCGGATGTGTGCAGTTGAGAGAGATCCGGCGACTGTTGCTGCTGTGACTTGTGGAGTTCTTGGAGGTGCGAATATTGTAAGAGTTCATAATGTTGGAGATAATGTTGATGCTGTGAAACTCTGTGATGCCATGATGATCAGAAGGAGATTATCATCTCGACAGGGTTAAATTGTGTTATCAGGTTCTTTCTTCTCTTCAATCTGTTTGTTGTGTTTTCAAGCTCTTTCTTCCATGGATAATGGGGGATAAAGTTGCTGCATTTGTAATGCATATTCACACCATTTTCTTTCTTCAATTGCTTCAACTATTTAAATCTTTTCATGACTACATACATTTTTACGTTTTTGACTCATTAAGTAAGAAAAACAAAGAAGATGAGACCATGTAATCCATGTACGTCGGTTTGATTTCATTCGAAAGCGTTTTGAATAAGAGCGAGTCATATAGCGGGTCATATGACCGGTGAGGTGTGTTAAAAAGAAAGCTCAAAGCTTATTTAATGAAATTGTAATTAAGAGGTTATGCTAGCTCCTTAGGAAAAGTCAAATTTACTTTGTAAATAGTTTGAATAATTTAAAAATCAATAATATGTATGAATTTTTTAGTGACTATGTCCTATTTCTAAAGTTTAAATTATGAATGACTATTCAAATTAATTTGAATTGTCTAACCGTTATATATAGATCCAATTTGAATTGAAAAATATCATATCCTTCTTGTAAGGGTTTTTGATAGGATATGAGTTGGATATTGTTAATATTTTCATTTTTATTAATAAAAAAATATTGTTATTTAGTTGTTTTAATTGATTGAATGATTATAATGTTTTTTTTATATTTAAAAAATAAATTATATAAAAAATATATATTTTAATTACAAAATTAAATTATTTATTAATTAAAAATAATAAAAAGTAAATAAATAAATATAAACTTTCGGTCATACAACTCAGACTCATAGAAAGGACTCCATGGGCCATGGAGACTTATTTGATTTGAATTAATTTTTTTATAATTATTTCAATAAATAATTATAAAACAAAATACTCTTATTATCAAAAAAGGAATATTCGCCCCTTTTGAAAAAGTTCTTAAAATTATAATCACACATCAAACAAAGAAGTATAATAAAAATTCCAAACAGGTCCTACGAAAAAAAAGGGAATAAGTCAAATAATAGCGAATGGGGAAACTGCAGACGAGACGCTCTTTGAATTTTAAAAATTATGACCTGTTTGATTCCCATTAATGATATTGAATGTTCCAACTTTGCATCTAAGTTGCAATCAAACTAACCCTAATGTCCATGTGACAACCAATAATTTGTTCATCTTTTGAAAATTTCATCATATTTCATTTATATTTGGTTTATTTAAGAACTTAAACAAACATATCTTTAAATTTATCTTTCCATTTTTCTTTTGTTTGAACTTAGACATTTTCCTTTTATTAAAGAAGGCTAGCACAATACTTCACACATGACCCATCATTTAATTTTGTCATATTTAAAATAGAAAATTTTCAATAAAAATTGAACATGATTTGTTCTAGATGTGAAGGCAATAACTCACTTAGTCAAAGCTTGTTACCCTTTAATTAATTCAAATTTTGATTTATAAGTTGATGTGTTTATTCAATTTATTGTTTGAAAATTATCAAGATAATGGATATACAACATGAATTATAGACTGATATGTTGAGTTACTATTTTAAACATGAGATTATTAATGGTTAATACTTAGTTGTCTATAACCACTACTTGATAAGGACATAAAAAATTACTTTTCAGCCATTTGAATTTTTTTATTTATATATGATATATATTAAAATATCTTACTTTAAATTTATACAAATTTTATCCCATTTTCTAATTTAGTATAAGCAGCAAGAATAAGTAAATAACTCTAGTCACTCCGAGGTTCTAGATTCGAGTACGTAAGATGACACATCTGATTGAATTGATTGAGTGTATTTGCGGACTATGTATTTAACCTGCAAAAATTAATAAGAATAAAAAAAGTTGTGGAAGCCGCGTTCTAATAAAACAAACTTGTTACAAAAATAAAATAAAATAAATTAATGTAAGATAAAAGATTTTATAAGAATGTATTAAGGTTAAGTGAGATATTACTATGAAATTTAGTTATGTTTTTAAAAAAAAAATTAAAAAAAAAAATATATATATATATATATATATATATATATATATATATATATATATATATATGGGGTAAAATACATTATAAATTATTTAATAATCTAAACTTTCTATCAACATATTTTCAATTCAAAGAAAAGTTTATAAAGAAAATGAACAATGTCAACCTATAGTTTCAAGATTTTTGTTATTAGTAAACTTTGTACTTTCTACTTTTACCTGATTTTTATCATATAAATATTATTGCATTTCAATATGACCCTTAAAATATTTTAAATCACTTAATAATTAATTTAGCTTAAAATTCAATTTTACATTTCATTACCAAGCTACTACATTTTTTTTTGGTATCATTCACCAACCACACGTATTACATCAAAAAAATAATATTAATTGTCAATTTCAAATTTGTTAAATTTTCATTTCAAAATATTTAAAAAATATATTATTCAAAATAGCTAAAAGAATTGACAAGTGGTGAATTTGAAACAATATTAACATAAATATTATAAAAGATTGTAACAATATTACTATATTTATTAAGAATCTTTAACATTATGATAATATATTATTACAAAATATTTATAATTTATTAATCTTTTTCTGTTAGCAAAATAAATATATATAATTTGAGTCCAAAGTATTAATTTAAAGCACCGATGAAGTAACAAATATGCTTGAATAACATAATTTAATGTATAACATAATTTATTGTAATATACATAAAAAAAACAATCTAATTGTAACCGATTTGGTTGATTTTTACATAGGAAACAATAATTAGAGATTATAAGATATATATTTTTTCTAAATATTAAAAATTGAGAGATTTTAATATATATAAATAATGTATTTATTTTATAAAGACATGCCATGACGTGGTTGTATAGATCGGGTTTGTTTGATTGAAACGTGTTTGACAACCCATTACCCATTTACTTTTTCGATTTTATTTATTATTTACTATTTTAGCACGTCATTTCATGTTCTACTTCTTAGTGCTAGTTTGATTTCAATTATTTATTATTTTAAATAAATTGATACTTAACATTGTAGTATAAATTGATAAAAACTCAGAATAAGATGAGTAATTAGTCATATCAACATTTAAAGGAATATATTTGTTATTTAACGTTTAAATTATCTTAATGAGTTAAAAAAAATAATAAATAAGTTAGACCTAATAAATAACAAATTATATACTGAATTATACTAATCCTAACTAAGAAATCAAACATTATTTCATTCCTTCTCATTTATTAAATTAATTAATTTATTAACTAAAATATTAAAATATTATTTATTTAAAATTTTTATTTTCTATTTTATTTATATATATATATATATATCAATACTTTTTAAATATTTTTTTAAAAAAAATATCTCACTTTCTCAAAATCATCACCAATTATATATATGAGTAATAAGGGAGAGAATAAGAGAAGATATGACTTAGTATTTAGAAAAAAGAAAAATGTAAAAAATAAGAGAAGAAATAGATTATTTTATTTTATTTTGTCAATCAAACTACATTATTCGAGTTTGTTTGATATTGATTTTTTTAGTTAAAAAAAATACTTTTATAAAAGAAAATATAAATTATTAAAGTTTTAATTGGTTTAATTACTAAAATATACTTTATATTTAAAATTTAAATTTAATAAAAATAAATTTATATTATTTTTTATAAAAACAATTGTAAAGAAAAGATTAAAAAAAATAATATCAAATGAGGCCTAGTTTAGATTTCAGACGTTTACTTCATTTAAAAAAAAACGCGTTTCCACACTTCCAGTTTTTCCCCTTATGCTGCGTTTGTTTGTTTGTTTGCAATCAGTACTTTAAAATATAATCATAAATCATTCTATTATTATATTAATGATATTATATATTAATAAATCATGCCTTTTTTTTTTCATTAAACCAGTCTACTTTACCTAAGTGGGTATTTGTTTCAAAATTATAGTCAATTCAATTACAAGAAATCACTTGTTTAAGTTTTTGTTACACTAACATTAAAAAAATAAATTATTGTAAGTAAATAAAATCAAACATATTTAAGCGTTTAAAACTATTAAAATAAGTTGAAAACATATTCAAACATTTAGTAAATAAATCTGAATCAAACTAGACCTAAGATTTTGGGTAAATGGGTCAATGTTCTATTAGAAGACTTAGTATTATGTATTTTATTTTTCCTTCATATTTTCCTTAAATTCCTAATTCTGTTGACTAGTTTCATTTTCCATTATATATTTTTTTTCTTAATAATTTACAATTTGAGTAATTATAAGTGAATTTTGATATTAATAAATATTTTATAAAATAAAATAAAATAATAATAAATTAAATCCACCCCAAACAAGACCTTAGCTGTGGCGGTGAATTCCTCCCCTCTCTCTTGCCTAACTCGAGCCGACTCCTAAAAGTCGTAGCCATGCCAAACAATTTCAAATACGAATTTATTTGATTAATTATAAAAAAAATTAAATTATGTAAATAAAACGGCATCGTTTAATAGAGAGAGAAAAATTGGTTAATTCGTTTAAAAAAAAAAGAAAAAGAAAACAGGGGATAAAGAAAGAAAGAGAAAAAGGAAAACAGGGGGTTTTGGAGATCTGAAATTTTGGCTATAAAATCCAAGTCTTGCGATCTCACAAATATCATACCATTCATTGCTAGTCTTCTTCATAGTCAAATCCATCTTCTTCCCAATTCAAGTTCTACTTTGATCATGGCAGGAGGAGCTTCGTCGGTCCATCCGACGCCCCTGCTCAAGGATGAACTCGACATCGTCATCCCCACCATCAGAAACCTTGATTTCTTGGAGATGTGGAGGCCTTTCTTCCAGCCATACCATTTGATCATCGTTCAAGATGGAGATCCCACCAAGACTATCCATGTCCCTGAAGGTTTCGATTACGAGCTTTACAATCGGAATGATATCAATCGTATTCTGGGTCCTAAAGCTTCCTGCATTTCCTTCAAGGACTCTGCTTGTCGATGTTTTGGTTACATGGTTTCCAAAAAGAAGTATATTTATACTATTGATGATGATTGCTTTGTAAGTCTTTCAATTTTCCTTAACTATATTGCTTGGATCTGTGTTTGATTAATCGTTTTCTGACCTAAATCTGCCGTTTTCGAGTTCATTATAATGTTTTGAATTGTAGATCAGTTATTAGATCCCTCATTTTAACGCAGGTTGCAAAGGATCCATCTGGGAAGGAGATCAATGCTTTATCTCAACACATTCAGAATCTTTTGTGCCCATCAACACCGTTTTTCTTCAACACACTTTATGATCCATACAGATCAGGTGCAGATTTTGTTCGTGGGTATCCATTCAGCCTTCGTAATGGCGCACCCACTGCTGTTTCTCATGGTCTCTGGCTTAATATCCCTGATTATGATGCTCCTACTCAACTGGTCAAGCCACTTGAGAAGAACACCAGGTATTATTATTAGATCATAGAACCAAATCTTACAGATTCATAGTCCAATCCCATGTTGTTTCTAATTGCATGTCATTATTGTTTCAAGATATGTGGATGCTGTCCTTACCATTCCAAAGGGTACCCTATTTCCCATGTGTGGCATGAATTTGGCTTTCGACCGGGAGCTCATTGGACCGGCTATGTACTTTGGACTTATGGGTGATGGTCAACCCATCGGACGTTACGATGACATGTGGGCTGGATGGTGCATCAAGGTCAGGATTCATGACTTAATTTTTTCAGTTTTATCAAAATCAAATGCATCCCCTTTACTTGTACTAATGATAATAATAATAACAGGTGATATGTGACCACTTGGGTTTGGGAGTGAAAACTGGTCTTCCCTACATTTGGCATAGCAAGGCTAGCAACCCATTTGTGAACCTTAAGAAGGAGTACAAAGGAATATTCTGGCAAGAAGATCTTATCCCCTTCTTCCAAGGTGTGATCCTCCCTAAGGACTGTACAACTGTTCAGAAGTGTTACATTGAGCTGTCCAAGCAGGTTAAGGAGAAGCTTAGCAGTGTTGATCCCTACTTTGTGAAGCTGGCTGATGCCATGGTTACCTGGATTGAAGCTTGGGATGAACTCAACCCATCTGAGGTGGTTGTGGTGGAGGGGAAAGCTGATAAGCCTGCTAATGGTACAGCAGCAAAGAAGTGATTTGAGAGAGTCTTATGAGATTTCTCACCTTGCCAGATATATTGGGAGTTTGGTTAGTGAGTGAGCTCAATTTGATTCTCTTGATTTTGGAAAAGTATTTGAACACAGAAGAAGAAGGGTTAGTGGAGAAGAACTGATGAGTTATTTTCGTTATTTATGCATTCAAAGTTTAAGTTTTTACTTTCATTTTCAATGTTATTCAATCCTAAAGATTTCTTCTTGGGATTTTTATTTATATTTTTAACTTACCTTGACATGTTGAGGATTCTATTATTTCTGGCAATAGACATTGTTATAATTTACTTGATCATATTTCTTTTGCGATTAAGGTTTTACAGTCATCAACATTTACAATTTATTCTTGAAGCCTTACATTTTTTCTTTATCAAAAATCACAATAATCTTTATACACATTATATTATTATAATCTAAATAATGATTTATAAAATATTTTATATATTGAATAAAGTTAAAAATTAACATGTAATGTGAATTATAATTTACAAAATGATCTATATAGCAATTAAAGTAAAGATAGATTCAAGTTATCTTTTATTATTTGTGGGAAATGAAGAAATCATAGATCATATTTTCATTTGGTTCTTTGTTTTGGAATAAGTTTTTTTTTCTTTGTTTTGGAATAAGTTTATCATATCTATAGGTCTTTTTAGTTTTTCAATGGAATGGATTGATATTAATGATGTTGCTCTCATCAAGGGAAAGGGTAAAGACTTCTCTTCAAATGTTTTAAGTGTTTCTTTGTCAATATTATTTATCACATTTGAATGGAGTCGTAATGCAAGAATTTTTTCTAGAGTTTGAAATGATATTAAACAAGTTTTAAGGTATATCATTTTTTTATGGAAACTCATTTATTTGAACATGAGGCGAATTCTTACTTGTGAAAGAAATTTGTTGATTTATCAAAAACATATGACCAAAAAGATGAAGCATTGCTTATAAGTAAATCTCTAGTTCAAATACTTTAAAAATGACTTAATTTTCATGTAATTGTAGTGTTATTTACTTGTTTTATTTCGTTATTTATTGTTATCGTTTGTCACTTTTCTTTTTGAGATTTTTATTGAGATGAAACTAAGTTATTAAAAATAAAAAATAAAGACATTATCACATTATAATCTAGATCACGATTCAGTCATAAAGTAATCTAAATCACAGTCAAAACAATCTTATACAAAGGAAAAAGAAGAATTTTCAATTTAAACTTTGATAATCTTACAATGTAATTATGACAAATTCACAGTTTCAAAGGTAATAAAAAAAGGGTAGATTTTGCTTCTAATGACTTTTGTTCTGCACATATGTGATTTTGCTCAAAATGAAAATTGAACTTTACAAGACTGGGGCAATAGAGTTTTATTTATTTATTTTTTTACATAGAACAACAAATGGAAGCATAATATGGTGGTAGATCATTTGAGCCAAAACTGGATGGCCGAAGGAATTAGTGGATCGGTGAACGATAAAATAGCAAGTGTTCTCCAGATGCAACGGCTAAGAACTCTGTACATGAATCCTGGTCCATGGCGATACAAGTGATGGCCTTACCTAATGCAGTGGTCATAACAAAAACAAATCAACAGAAAAAACTTGTGCAATGAAGTTAAATGATATTTTTCGGAGAGCTGAAAATAGATTAGTTACTAGAGAGTCATATGGTGAACCTGAATTTGAAAGTTTTACAACAAAAAGCATACCTTCAAGATGATGTAGAACTTGAAGCTTGATTCCTGTAGAGATTTCCCAAGTATAAAGGCATCCATCACACGTTCCGAGAATTCCATGACCAGCTGATGTCCCTAAAGCAGTGGCTCTGACAATAACGATTTTCCTCTTATTAGACACTCATATGCAATCTGAAGCCCCCTTTGGCTTCAACATAACATGAATAATATAACAAATACCTGGACTCCAGTGCACTTCCTAATGTCACTTTGTTTTCCATCAATAGAGCTAACCTACATGATCCACCTAGGTTCATTTGGGAATCACTGGACTTGAATTTTTGTTCAGTATCAGAGGTTGTTGATACAAGAAGCCAGATCACCATATTCTCTTCTTTTTCTGTTGGCAGGATGGGGGAGTTATTTTCAGGATGCTTTGAGAATGACTTTTCTGTTGCAGTAAGAATGGCATCTATTCGATCATTCTCAAAGGGATTCATTGAAGCACGGCCTTGACCTTTCCATCTAAAGACTGTAACTGGAGCAATTTGGAGTATTGAAGTACTTGGGCATGAATATCTAGCAACAAGAACACGTTGGCAGATATCCCTGACAAAAGAAACAAAACAAATGTCATGGATCATGCAGACAGACCACCACAATCAGATCCTCTCTTTTTTCTAAGGGAAACAGAAAGGAAGTGATGGCCAACATCATAAACAATGACATATAAATTTCTGTTGGGAAAACATTTCCTTATTTACTACCATGGCATTGGTTAATAAGTGTGCAAAATAAAGTACACTTTAAACTCTAAGTCTATGTTTGTTTAGGGGGAAAATTGAAATTCTTCCATTTGGAACTAAAATTCCAATGGAAAGCACACCTATACATTTTTCCAACCCAATTCCATTCTTCACTCATTGGAATTATAATTCAAGTGACTTTTTTCTTCATCAAACATAGGATTTGAACTATCCGACTCCAATTATACAAGATTTGGAATTGGAATTTCAAGTAACAAACATAGCCTAAGAGTCAGCTTCTTTGAACTATAGACACTAGAATCGAACAAATAGGTAAGTAAGTTTTTTTTAAAGAACTTTTGAAACTGAAAAGTTGTATAAACCATGTGGCTAAATATTTCACCCAAAAAAGTTGTATAAATACTTTTCTGCAAAGGAAGTTAAATGTAGGCTAAGATGGAAAGCAAATTCCACTTAAACATGACCAGAGAACTATTCTGTTACAGCCTTGGAATTATCAATGACAAACGGTGGAAACAACTTCTTTTTTTCGCATTACAAGTGAGAACAACATTTAATATCCATGTTAAGCATATATCCAGATTTATTTTTTATAAACTTGCAGCTTTACAAAGTCTATTTTACAACTGATATAATGACACTTGAAACCCCTACCCTAGATCCTCTAGGATAAACAATTACGTGTCCAAGCCCACATTTATAATCCACTTAACAACCACTCTCACGATCTGGCATGATACATGCTTGGTAAGAACTTATGAGCAATTCTAACTCTAAAAGCAGCTTACCATATGCCAAATTCCCCAAAACCATTATGACCAATAACCAGAGCAGCTGAATTGGGAATTCTCTTCAGCTCCACGATACAAGGAAAGATGCAGTCACAAGTTGATAAATCATATGTTTCTGTTGGTGCACTGCAATCAGCAAATGAGGAAAGAATAAAAAATCACGCCCTTACTCATCAAGAACCGAGGAGGAAAATAAATATCGGAATGAGCATTGTAGATTGTGGAAAACAGAAGTTAACTGGTTTCAGAAGTAAATGAATGAGAAACAAGCAACTATTGGGGCTGTTTTGCTAGCAACTTTTTTTTTTTTCAAGTTGATTATGATCTAAGAAATCTACATTTTCTATGTTGGTCAAATCAAAATGATGTAAAACATGATCTGATCTTGATCAGGTAACAATTCTCTATACGAAATGAAGAAAAAATTACATTTGCATGTCAAATGGAGGAAATAATCTGAAAACCAAGTGAAGCAACAAAATTACACAATAATTTGGATCATGATACAAAATATTCTTTTACCAAACGGAAAAAAAAAATCACTTTCATTTTAATTTTGCAATATTCCAATATGATTGTGAGAAAAAATTAGTTTCCAAATAGGCTCATAATATGTGCAGTAAATACCTCCATGTTGAGTTCATGGTCCACAAGTGCAATGCTCCATTCCCTTGAACTCCAAGAAGAGAGCTTGGTGGGCAAACTAATAGACAGTGAACCTTATCATTTGTCATAAGTTCTGTCACCTTTGAAACATGTCCATGCTTTATTTGCACTACCTTGATTGCATCCTTCTGAGACTGACATGATTGACATGCCATACATTGACACTGTATCTCTCCTTTCCTGGTAACATGGATTAGGAGATACCACTAAATAATTTATGGGTAAATTTTCTGAATATGTTAATGGACTGAGAATTTACCTGCAATAGGGAGCTTCAATACTATTAGGAAATACAAGGCATTGTCCATCTGGAGTAAGTTGCAAACCAGATCTATAAGGTGCTATCTGGAAAGCAAAATGTAATAGTGATTCTAAGAGTGTATGAAGTCTATGAAAGTATTTCCTGGAACTCGGGAAAATAGTTGGGGATATAACAAGTTTGACATAGAGGAACTTACTTCTCTACCAACTGCATCTCTAGACACTGAAAATAATATCTTTGAGTAACCAATGAAAGATGGGCTTCCAATGTGCTCCTCTAGTGATACCTTGTACATGAAAAGTGTCCCATCCTTGTCAACCAAATTACCACATAGGACACAAATATACATAGTATTTTCTCTTCTCCTCAATAAGATAGATAAAATTGGCAAAGGGTGGACGTATCGTCCAGAAAACTCAAGAGCATTATCTACGTTGTTCTTAAGCCTTAGACTTGAATTCTGAATGACCTTGTGAACCTGCTCCTCTGCAAATTGTGTTTGACAATTTCCTTCACGGGCCATGCATGTAGTAGAAACATCTAAATCATATCCATCATTTGAAGGACACAGTACAGACTGAGCTCCACTGCTGAACTTACTATTATGACCATTGACATTTTTCTCTTCATGCAATGATTCAAATTTAGATTCAGAACTAAATGGATGGCTCTCGTGTTCTTTATGATGGAATAAACTAACTGGATGGTTCCCTGGGGCAACACCGGATGTTACAGGGTCAGGAGCGCAACCATCTACAATACTTCTGCAGATTATACTTTCAGTCAAAAGACTGTGGCTTATTGCTGCTACAGTACATGCATCAGTTTGTTGAGCTGAGAAAGCGTCCTGATTATTTTCCTTTTTTGGGCCACTGGAATCCTTACCTGATAATTGAACAATGTAAATGAGTAAATCACATGAGATAAACTGAATTGTGGAGAAGATCCTAGAAAATGACAAAAATCAGAATGCCATCAGAAAGACATTAAAAAACAGTGTTACAATACTTTGTAATGTAGATACCAAATACCTTGTATTAAAAGATTCATACCTCAGGTTTACTGCTAATTTTTAAGACAATTTCCTAAACCATGAAAATTTCAAAGCTGGAAAAGCATTTTGTTAAGGACTTGTGGGATTATCTAGTGCCTAGCATTATAAACCAACATGCAAAATCTGCAAATATCTCAATTTGAAATTTTGAATTTCCAACTCTGAGATAGTTACATGCATGTATGCATGTCCAGAGATGGAGGAAGTGTACCTCCACTTGAACCGGGAGAATCTTCTGATTTCAAGATACATCCATCTGATTCTTCGCAAATGACTTTGTAGTTCCCCAGATAACTGGTCTTGCTTGAGGGCGTGAACCCAGGAGCAAATTCAGCAAAGAAAGATTCTTCCTCCTTGGGATAACTTGTGGCAGCTACATTAACTTCATTATCAAAGTCCATTCTTTGCCTTTCATTAACACAGGCATGAACCTCCGTTGGTTCATTGACAGCATCAACAAGAACAGGTGGTACCATAGTGTCAAGTTGAGGGCATTCACTTCTCAAGGAAGGTATATATAGTCCAATGTCATCAGCGCCGCAATCGTAGTCAACACTGTCAGGAGCAAATATTGTGCATTGTCCAGGTTCGTGGCAATACAAAGCAGCAGTGTCTGTAAAGGCATGCATTGTTTCCTTCTGCCCTTCTAAATTGGAGCCATCAATGTGTGCTCTTGCTGAAGTTTATTACAATGAAACATTAACATATATTCAAAAAAAGTAATAGAGAAACTACTAACAGGCAGATAAAAAAGAGCTGCAGATTTATAAGTGTTTTTCTACCCAAATCTGTAGAGGTCCCATTGTCTTCAGTCCTAAGATTGTCTTTCCTGATTGAGGCTTGGAAAGGAGCAATCTCCGAAGACTCCTTTGTTTTCTTTTTCCTTCTTTTGAAAGTTTTGAGAAGTGGAACAGCACGTGGGAGAAGGCATGTCATCATTGATTCAGATATCTCTCTACCAACTTCAGAAAACTTCTCAGAGTGGGCATATGGTGAGTCACTTTCTGCTTCTAGAGGTAATTCTGCTGCTTTTTCCTCGGAAATAACCAATTCATTGGCATCTGGATTGCAGTCTTTATCAGAAGAACTATCTTTTTGTCCAGTTTCTTGTGAATGGGAACCATTTTCTGCAATAGGACATTCCTAATCATCATAGTGGAAGGTTGCTTTTTGATTCTTGATACATATCTCTAGTATAAGAGGAAGAAGAAGAAGAAGAAGAAAAAGATGCATGAGTAAGTACCATTAACTGGAGGGGCGGTGCTATAGAAAAGATCCAAAGAGTCTGGGGCAAAAAGGCCCAAATCATTGTTGTTTCCTGTCTCTCTTTCAAAGTGTATTTCTCCACTTTTATCCTGTTTGGCCATTAATGAACTATAGCCTTCAGTCTCAATGCTTGTTAGTCTACTAACCTGTAGCAAAGGCCTGTCTTCTTTCTGGGGGATATCGCCTTCTTTGAGAATGTAATACTGAGAGGATCCTGATTGAAAACCATCTTGAACAGAAGAAGGATTACCGCCATCCCCTGCTTCTTTCAATGATTCCAGTGATCCTCCTGTTACACTACTAGTTTTTTGGTCTTTGGTTGGCATGTGATTCATGGAGTTCTCAACACTACAATTTTTACCCTGCCTAAAACTGAATTCAGCAGCATTTACAATACAATCTCCATATCGAAGCTTTTTAAGGCTAGTTGAAGCCCCAGGGTTCAAGTTTTTCATTTTAAGTGTCCTGCTTCTCTTCCCTTTAATAATTGGTTTGTCCAGACATGATAGGGGTGGACCAGGACATATGAATGAATCTGTGACTTTTGTCTGATGCTTCATTCCAGAATGCAAGCTCCCATAGCTGGACGGTTGCAGATTCTGATCAGTGCATCCAACATTTGCTAGCAATTCTCGTAGCAACCTCTGAACAGACGAATTTTTGAATCCAAAAAACTGCACATAATGTCAAAAAGTAGTTAAAACCATGTGCCTCTGGGTCCTGTTACTTTCTTTATTTCTCATAAAGCCACAAAAGAGCTAACAACAGATGGTCTAGACTGAAAAGGAAAACTAAGGGAGAAATTCATCTACTTATTTGTTAACATGTTTCAAAATCAAAGTTTCTTCTTGCAACTCCTTAAGAAAAAGTTCATAGAGCCACGTAAGTGTCTAGATGTCTCATAACTAGTCCATAAAAGACCAACCTCTTGGTAAACATTCCATAAAGAGAAAAGGTAGCATATATTTTTATCATAGTATTTGTGGATACCAAGTTTTCATCTACTGCTGATTCATATGCAGGTTGAGAGCTCTCTTCCTAGCATTTACTTTGTAAATTTTGTATAAGAATTGTCCGAAGGAATTGATTGCACCATGAAAAACAATAGGGACATTTATATGAAACCAAACAAACAAAGTTTTCTGATATCTTTTGTGGGTTATAATTTTGTAAATATATAAAATGTGGAAATATTCAAACTAAGTCATAATCCCTACAGTTTAGAAATTAGTCAGGTTTTCTATGTGATAATCCTCATATTATGTTTACCCCTAAATAAAGGGATCACCTTTATTATATATGGGGGTCTACCTATCAAAAAGATAATAACCCGATCTCTTTTTCTCAATAATTCAACAAATACCATAGTCAATGTGACCTTCGAGTTTACTATTTTTTCAAAAAATAATCAATTCAAGAAATAACAAAGCAAATAACAGGGAAAGATACAGTCCTAAAAGAAGCTGGGTAGAACTGCAAAAACTATACTATTGCTCTGTTTGAAGAATACTTGCTGAGGTTCAATAGACTTACTTCAACCCCGTCTATCTTGCAAGAAAATCTTTTCTCACGGCCCAATTTTATGCTATGGGATCCTTTCTTTGGAAACTTACCCCATGCAATATCTGGAGTTTGTCCTGAACATGACTGTCCATCAGATGAAGATATCTGTAAATGATAAAATAGGAGAAACCAAGAAAGAAGCAATGAGATATCTGGTAATATTGGACACTAGTTAAATGTACAAAAGTAATATTTTCATCTGCATACCATAAACAAAGGCCCTTTAAGACCTTCATGAATCTTCATTGTATATGTGACACCATTCCGTGTGCGCAGAGCTTGGTATCCAACAGGATAGGGATACCGATCTTTTCCCTGCATTTTCTTTTAAAGGTTAAGCCAATGGACTGCAGAACTAGAAATATGGGAAGCAAAGTTTCCAGTTAATCATGGAAGGGCTAAATCACTTAGATCCTAATCAGTTGCATCAACCTAAACTGATCTTCTAAACGTATCATAATTCACGGCCTTGGAAATAGTTATCTCTTGGACAAAATAAATTAAAATGTGTTTCTTGTTACTCCTTCTGATGGTATCAATCATGTAGTTATGCATCCAGCTGGAAAATATAGTAACATTTCACTATTAAATAAACTCTTGGAATATATGTAGTGTTGATCGATCATTATCAAACTAAGCATTGTCCAAATAGATGATAGTGCACTCACGCTCAAGAACCAACCAGACCAAGTGTCTAATTCCTACAGGCATGAGGTAATCGTTATAAACTCAGGCACTAGAAACTTGTCATCAACATCTAATCCTCAAATATATCCTTCTATTTGTCATTGCAAGTTTGTAACACATGCATTCAAGACCTCAAATTGCATGAAAAGAGCTATTTTCCAACTCGCTTAGATAAACAACGCTATCTTAGCATGAAAATATATCAAACTATCTTAGCATGACCATCGTTTAAGGATTTCAATGCTAATTGTTTAAACTAACGTATCTAGAAAGGAAAGTGGAGAAGACAAACCCTAGTAGAGCTCCAGTACTTCTTTTCCAGGGGGCCGTTGTATAAAGCTCCTATGGAAAGAATCTCCAAGCCGTCGTACTTTTCATCGCTGATTTTCGCCATAGATGACTATTGATTGATTGCACTCAAAACAGCATCATCTGTGTTCAAATCGAATTGATGGAATCAGACGAATCGGAAGAGATGGCGTACGGATGAGAGATCGTTTTTTGGCGCAAATGTATTTGATGACTGACTGTAGGTTTAGCATTCTCCCGCCAAATTCATGCTAGAATTTTTAAAAAAAATATATGGCTAAAAAGCGCCGTTTCCAAGGATCGAACCCGTCACCCTCTACTAGAGAATACTTATCACTCTACTATAAAGATTTTGATGTTCAACTATCTATATTATATATAAATATGTTTTAATTTTTTTGGTCCCCGTTTAATTAGTTATCTTAAATTAATTTGATATATAAAATTTGAGTGATGAAAGGATTCTGGGGAATATGTATATATTTATTTTTAAATGTAAAAAATATTATCAATAATGATGTCATCACAACCACGATAAAAAGAGATAAACAAAACAAACAAAAAAACATGAAAAGACATGAAAATAGTATATTCAAATTGATACCTCAAAAGTACTTGCAACTCAAAAGAGCTGAAAGTCAAAGATCATTGAAATCTATTATATAAACTCCTCTCTTAAACTCATGTACTATGCATATCACTAGTGGAAAATGAGATATTAGTAAGGGTGAAAACCGTTACTGAAAGTCTCAAAAACCGTTACTAATAATATTCTGTAACGACGAATAAAACCATTACCATTTGTTACAGAAACGAGCGTTACTAATACCCTTCTTGTATCAGTAACGGTTTTCGAAAACCATTAATGAAACACGTCTAACAATAGTAACAGTTTTAGCCGAGGTTAAACCGTTACAGATAAATCATTAGTAATAGTTTTCGCCTTTCATAAAACCGTTACTGATATATTACTAGTAACGATTTTCGCCTTTCATAAAACCGTTACTGATATATTACTAGTAACGATTTTCGCCTTTCATAAAACCGTTACTAATATATTACTAGTAACAATTTTCGTCTTTCATAAAACCGTTACTGATATATTAATAGTAACAATTTTCTTATTTTTAATACCGTTATTGATATATTACTAGTAACGGTTTTCTTATTTATAATACTGTTACTGATATATTAATAGTAACGATTTTCTTATTTATAAAATCGTTACTAAAAAATATAATCGTTTAAATTTTTTATTTATTTCATATTTGTACCTATATAAACACTAATAATTATCTAATTTGCCAAAACTACAATCATCAATTCAAAAACACAATCATAATCCAAAACCACAATTATAATCCAAAAACCACAATCATCCACAAACCACAATCATAAATCTACAATTCATCAATCCACATAAACCATAAACTAATCAGACTTCAAAAACCACCTAAACCATAAAGTAACCAGACTTAAAAAACCACATAAACCAAAATTAAACTAACCAGAATTCAAGTGGGAGGGGCATCATCTCTAGTGGGAGGGGTAGGTGGACGTGGAGGGCGAGCGTTAACGGGAATTAGGGATAATATGAAGCTCATCTACTCCATCATCTCAATCATCTTATTCCGCATTTGATCACACTCTTGTATTGATTGTTGTATCTCCCTTTGTGCTTCTTCACGCTCCATTTCATGCTCCATTAATGCTTCTTCACGCTCTCTCCATGACTGAAGTCTCTCAGCTTCACGCTCCTCTCGTATTCTCTAAATCTCCTAAAGTAAAACTCGATTTTCCTCACGGATCTATTGCGTGTCATTGCGCGGAGTGCTAGAAGTACCACCACGAGCATCTGCTCTAAAAGATGTATGTGTGACACTTGAGCCCATACCCACAACTTGCCCATGTCCGTGAGACCCGAACGCGTACTCAACCAACTGCAAGTCATTCCTACTCGGGTCTTCTTCTATAGCAGTTCGCAAGGCAGTCTACAAACACAAATTACATTTGATTACAGACATAAAATAAATGAAACTAATAAACACGACTTACCACTTTTTCTTGAATAATAGGGGGACATCCGGATTTGGATCTTGTAGAGTTGGTTTCTTTGTATGAGTGTGGAGAAATAAGTCAGCAAAATTAGGCGAGGTACCGGTAGTCTTCTCCTGTACAAATTTAATAATTGATAAAAACATAATAACATTAGAAACTTCGTATTCAATGATAAAACGCACCATTTGTCTCTCGACTTGCGAAAATGAGATGTTGCCCGCATGATTATTGTACACAACATGCGATCTATTACTCACATTGACATGACTTGTTTTCTGCAAATAAGAAAAGATTTGTGTTTAATGAATGATTAATGTAAGAGCTCTTAAAAAAAGCTTACCCTAAACTCCAGAGTGAAAAAGCGACGATCAAGAAGATAATTCCAATCACTTACGGTGATCTCCGGAAGGGAATTTGCCCTAATCGCTGTCTCGTCACCTTCACGAACTCTTAACGTACAAGGTGTTCCATTGACATCTCCATCTATCCCATAATTTGTTTGCTTGATGTAGACCTTGGCGGCGATAGTTGTTGATTTCCTCCCCCACAGCCTCGAAAGGATCCTGAAAAGTCAACATTAAAATACAATTATAGATTGTGATTAACATATCTGTAATATCCAAATTTAAAAAAATAAAAGACTTCATATTTTAATGATAGTGGCTTAACATGTAGGTGACACTTGCTTTGCTTTAAAAGAAATAAGTGAAACAAGGCATGAATGACACTTGGACTATTCTAAGAGAGAGAGAGAATTAGCAAATGGGTTTAAGATACTAGGTAAATGACAAATGTCATTATCTAATAACCTTTCAATGCATATATTTGTACTTTTACTCTTTAGCTACATAGAGAGAGAATCAGGGTTTGTAGATTTAAGTTTGGTGGAAGGGAATAAAGAGAACTAAGAGCTTATGGGAAATTAGGTAAGGAAATCTATTCTTCTACCGTTTTAGTTTTTAAAATATCTATATGTATAAGTATTTTGGGTATAAGAGGTTGGTTTTCATTAAACAAATGTTAGGGTTACAGATTTATTTTTAAATGGGTTTATAAATGTATGAATCAAGAATGCATGTGTATTTTGATGATGAATTTGATAAAATGATAGTTTAGGATAGATGATTCTGAAATTGTTTTGATAAAAGGATAGGTTTATAATAGTTGATTCTGAAATGGGTTTTTGATGAAATGAGGGTTTATGATTGATAATTTTGTAATGGGTTTTGATAAAAGAATGGTTTATGAGAAATTAGTTTCTAAACAGATTGAGTGTATTGTTTCGACAATGAAATGGATTACGATAGATTTGGATTTGAAAATGAAGTTTTACATAATTATGTCGATTGGACTATTTTTATTACTCTGGACTTGATTTTGTATTGTTTGTCTAATAATGAACTATTTGTGCCTCGAGTGCCGCTTACACCGGTTATATGCGTCAACGCAAGACACTTATGTCTTGGTTGATGGCCCATGCGTCAATGCAAGACCTATGTCTTGATTGATAGCGCGTCAACGCAAGACGCTTATGTCTTAGTTTATGACTAATGCGTCTATGCAAGATAGATGGCTTATTAAATTATTATGATAATACAGACTTTATCTTGATCCCAGAGTTATTACTAAAGTATATTATTTTCTGTGTAATGAGTATCTTAATTACTTAATATTTGGTTAACCTATATTTGGCTTCTTGATCCAGCTGTAGAAGGGTTTGATTTTCTTACTGAGCTTGTTTAGCTCATTCTTTTTAAATGGATTCTTTTCAGATAAGAACAACGACTAGTCAAGGGGATTATGAGTGAGAAGACTATAGTAGTATAGATTAACCGGTAAAGAGTTACTCTCTTTTTGTGTTAGTATGGATGTATAGAAGGTATGTAATATGAAAGGAAAGTTTTTAGGAATAATGGTTAGAAGAAGTTCTTTTGTTTAGCCTAGCATGTTTTATTTGGCTATTGACATGCGGCGTCTGCACGCCTCATGTCTTGGTTCGGAGAGTGACAGATTTTGTGGTATCAGAGCATAAGGTTTAAGTTAAAGATTAAGAGTTAGTGTTGCTGCAAATATGAAATTAGGTATTCAAATCATTTAGGATATCAAACTTATCAAATCATTTAGGACAAGTACCCACACTTATTTGGAAGTTAAGTTTGGAGGACCAAACTTCTTTTAAGGAGGTAAGATTGTAATATCCAAATTTAAAAAAATAAAAGACTTCATATTTTAATGATAGTGGCTTAACATGTAGGTGACACTTGCTTTGCTTTAAAAGAAATAAGTAAAACAAGGCATGAATGACACTTGGACTATTCTAAGAGAGAGAGAGAGAATTAGCAAATGGGTTTAAGATACTAGGTAAATGACAAATGCCATTATCTAATAACCTTTCAATGCATGTATTTGTACTTTTACTCGTTAGCTACATAGAGAGAGAATCAGGGTTTGTAGATTTAATTTTGGTGGAAGGGAATAAAGAGAACTAAGAGCTTATGGGAAATTAGGTAAGGAAATCTATTCTTCTACAGTTTTAGTTATTAAAATATATATATATGTATAAGTATTTTGAGTATAAGAGGTTGGTTTTCATCAAACAGATGTTAGGGTTACAGATTTATTGTTAAATGGGTTTATAAATGTATGGATCAAGAATGCATGTGTATTTTGATGATGAATTTGATAAAATGATAGTTTAGGATAGATGATTCTGAAATTGTTTTGATAAAAGGATAGGTTTATAATAGTTGATTCTGAAATGGGTTTTTGATGAAATGAGGGTTTATGATTGATGATTTTGTAATGGGTTTTGATAAAAGAATGGTTTATGAGAAATGAGTTTCTAAACAGATTGAGTGTATTGTTTCGACAATGAAATGGATTACGATAGATTTGGATTTGAAAATGAAGTTTTACATAATTATGTCGCTTGGACTATTTTTATTACTCTAGACTTGATTTTGTATTGTTTGTCTAATAATGAACTATTTGTGCCTCGAGTGCCGCTTACACCGGTTATATGCGTCAACGCAAGACACTTATGTCTTGGTTGATGGCCCATGCGTCAATGCAAGACCTATGTCTTGATTGATAGCGCGTCAACGCAAGACGCTTATGTCTTGGTTTATGACTAATGCGTCTATGCAAGATAGATGGCTTATTAAATTATTATGATAATACATACTTTATCTTGATCCCAGAGTTATTACTAAAGTATATTATTTTCTGTGTAATGAGTATCTTAATTACTTAATATTTGGTTAACCTATATTTGGCTTCTTGATCCAGCTGTAGAAGGGTTTGATTTTCTTACTGAGCTTGTTTAGCTCATCCTTTTTAAATGGATTCTTTTCAGATAAGAACAACGACTAGTAAAGGGGATTAAGAGTGAGAAGACTATAGTAGTATAGATTAACCGGTAAAGAGTTACTCTCTTTTTGTGTTAGTATGGATGTATAGAAGGTATGTAATATGAAAGGAAAGTTTTTAGGAATAATGGTTAGAAGAAGTTCTTTTGTTTAGCCTAGCATGTTTTATTTGGCTATTGACATGCGGCGTCTGCACGCCTCATGCCTTGGTTCGGGACGTGACAATATCAAAACTAATACCTTACCGTGATAGCCATCCATATGTGATCTAGCTGTGTGGAGCTCAGGTCCGACCAATGCAAGGTCCTGTGAGGTAGTGCATTAGAGTCTCGAATGACACTCCCAATATGCCTCGACCACACTGTCCTATTCTCGCACATTGGCTTACCATCTATCGGGTTAAACTTAAGATTCATCTTCTTTCCCGCTTGTAATCTACCAATTGCATATTTTTGTTCTTACCCCGTCTCTTCCTCAAAATATATCCTAAAATTAAACACACAATTATATAGGATCATAAAAAAATACGTAATCAAACACCGGTACCTCCATTTTTCTCCTCAGACGGGGGTTGTGTCTCATCATCATCATCGAGGTTAGTGTTTGGTACACTATCAACATTCATGTCATCATCACTATCTATTATACCGCCCAAATCAAGGTCCCCGATAGAGTTAAGTAGTGCTAAAGGGTCCTCTGAATGCTCCTCAATCCTCTGTACAAGGTCTTGTAGCTGGCCGGTTAAACCCTTACCTACTACTCTTTAAGTGCCATGATAGCTGCAAATATAGAATGTAATGTTTATAATAAAAATATACAAGTAACCCTTAATAGAAATAGTTCAACCTTAATTAGTGACGTGAATTTATTGGTGTCACAATTTTCCATCCAAGCTTTGATGCCATATCTGTAGAGTAAAAGACTTGTTGTGCTTGGTTTGCCATTATGAATGATTCATTTAATTGAGTCTGTAGAGTCTTGTTGATATTTATACTAACATAATCATACTTATCAACTTTAATGCCCTGATCTTTGTGATGAACATCAAACCATTTGCATTTGAAGAGAACCACTTGTCTTCCACAAAAGAATATCACTTCTATAATTTCATTAATCACTCCATAGTAGTTAATAGTCTCGGCCTCATTATTACCAACAACCAAAACTCCGTTATTTTGGGTGGTCAAGCTCTCGTCATGTTTTTTAGTGTTAAACTTGTACCCATTTATTTTGCATGAGTTATATTTCTTTGCATACATTGTAGGCCCACCTCCTAAAATCTTAAAATTCGTTGTTCTATCGGATTGATCGGTCAGTTGCTCCACCTATTAATTAGAAATTGTTGTAAAACTAATTGTCATCTACTAAAAAGAAATTGTTGAGACGATTACTTACTCTTTCTTGGAAATATATAACATATTATTTATCCCGATCTTCATTGAAAATATTAGGTGGGCATGATTGAACGAAATCGCCGCGCAAATGATAAATTAAATTATTACTTAAATCATACCTCATAATAAAATTGATGGACTTACTTATAATATTCTTCAGCTTCGCGACAATTTTTTAAGATGTACCAATGAGCACGCTCACGATCACCCGATTAGTATGTGTAGGATGTGCTCTTAGATAAGTCTTCCATAGCGATAAATATGGAGAATGTTGTACTAGTACGTATCAATGCATCTCCTGACTCATGATCGTCCAAATATCGGGCACACATGCTCATACTCTCATTCATAAGGTAGCTCTCGCTGATTGGACCTTATGGAAAGTTCCTGTTCCTAAAATATTTTTTCAGTGTGCTTATATATTGTTTAACTAGATACGTCCATCGATACTGAACAGGCCCTCCAAGATAAGCCTCAAAAGCTAAATGAACTGGCAAGTGCACCATTATATAAAAAAGGTGGAAAGAACCTTGACAAATTCACCACAGCATCGTACACATCATCAGGAAGTAGGCCACGTATAGCTAGTGGAATGAGATATTGTAATAAAATGTGACAATCGTGACTCTTCAATCCTAATTTTTTTTCTCCTCCATGTTTACACACGCCCCAATATTTGAACAAAAACCGTCTGACATTTTAATATCTTTCAGAAACTGGCATAATCGTTTCTTGTGTTCTGATGACAATGTATAGGGGGCTATCAGACACCGAAGAACACCATCTACTTCAACCAGATGTAAGGAATGTTTTATGTTCATTATGGCCAAATCTTTCCTCGCTTTAATTCCATCATTGGTATTTTCTTTGAAATTCATTAAAGTTCTAAACAAACTATCACATATATTCTTCTCAATATGCATTACATCCAAGTTATGTCTCAACATCAAAGATTTCTAGTAAGGCAATTGGAAAAATATACTGAATTTGTTCCAGTTATCACCCCGGGATTCATGAATAACTTTTGTTTTCTTGGGAATGTACTTTGTCAAACAAATTTCCTTTAGATCTCGTGATTGCAATTGAATTTCAGAACCCAATAGTAGAACATGAGGACCCCTATGCTCAGTACGCCCATCAAATATATTAGTCTATTTGCGCCAACGATGATTAGACAGGAGGAATCGTCGATGACTCATGTAACACTCCTTTTGGCAATTTGTTAACCTCAATGATGTAGTGTTCTGATTACAAGACGGACATACCAATTTCCCCTTTGTAATCCATTCAAACAAATTTACATATGCCGAGAAATCATTAATAGTCCACATAAGAGCTGCTTGCAACTTAAAATATTGTTTTCTGCTTGCATCGTATGTCTTCACACCGGTATGCCACAATTTCATCAACTCTTCAATAAGTGGCTCAAGAAATACGTCAATACAATCTCCGGGACTTTTTGGTCCTAGAATTAGCATTGATAGAAGAAAATTGCTTTTGTCCATACATGTGGTGGGAGAGACGTTGTAAGGGATAAGAATAACTGGCCAAATACTGTATGATGATTTTCCGCTAGCAAAGAGTTGAAAATAATTATTTGCCAAACCAAGTCGCACATTTTGAGGTTCTACTAAGAAATCTGGGTACAAGTTATCAAAGATCTTCCATGTCATTGAATTAGCAGGATGCCTCAACACATCATCTTCGGGATTGTTATCTTTATGCCAAGTCATGCGTGGAATAGTTTTGGAACACATGTATAATCTTTGCAACCTCGGTTTTAATGGAAAATACCGCAACACCTTATTGGATATATACTTTCCATTCACATTCGTTCGAATTTCACCACTAGATTTATTGATATTCCATCTAGAAAGCCCACAAACTTTACGTTGCTGCAAATCCTTATCCTCTTTAAGAAAAAGTATGCAATCATTCTTACACGCGTCAATATTTTCGTACGATAGACCCATGTCTGTAATGAATTTCTTGCACTCATAATACACATTTGGTAGCTGATTATGAACTGGTAGTATTTTCTCATTCAATAAACTCAACAACAAATTAAATGACGTGTTTGTCCACTGACCTACATTCTTTATGTGAATAAGTTTAAGAAGAGACGAGGCATTGGAAATGCGAGAACCTTCATATAAAGGTAGTTTTGAATCATCTAACAATTTGTAAAACGTCTTAGCATCATAAACGAGATGCTCATTTTCACTCGAATGTTCATTATCATTGTTGACATTAGGGTACAAATCAACAATAATATCTTCCATTAGATGATCCTCACAAACATCAATAGATTCATCTTCCATGATATTACTCTCGTTATTTGGTGCTACATTGATCGGTTCGTCTTTAAACTCATCTTCCTCCACATTCTCACTAACAACATTTATATTCTGACGTTCAATTCTCTTTTCACCGTGAAAATACCAAAAGTCATAATTTTATCTTATACCGAATACAACTAGATGAGATCTAACGACGGTCGTATTCTCATACACTCGATTTGCACACCTTACACAAGGACATGCAATCGATGACTTACCCGTAGACCTTTTAGCAAATTCTATGAATTTGTCAACCCTCTCAATATATATTGGATCGGTACGAAGTATAGTCATCCATGTTTTGTCTAGGACTTCCATTAGGACCAGACAAAATATTATTATGTCAAATAAAGTTTTTTATTTCTAAATTAATCATAAACCTAACTAGTCTAATTATTTAACATATAATTCAATAAACTATCATAACCTAATCAACATACAATTCAATAATCCAATAAAGCAATAACCTAACATACAAATAATCTAATAATGCAATAATCTAACATACAAATAATCCATTAATCTAACAATCCAATAATCTAACATTCCAATAATCTAACATTCAATAATCTAACTTAATCTCAAATAAAATTAACCAATAATCCAACATATAATCTAACCTAACATCAAATAACCTAACAATCTAACTATTCTAGCAATAATGCACTAACCTAATATACAATAATCCAACATATAATCTAACCTAACATCAAATAATCTAACAATCTAACTAATCTAACAATAATGCACTAACCTAACATACAAATAATCTACTAATGCAATAACCTAACATACAAATAATCCATTAATCTAATTAAAGAAATTTGAAGACTAACCTGTATATCGACGAAAGACAACGACGACAACAACAACAATAAATTCAATCAGCGGTAGAGAACCTTCAAACTTCAAAGAAGAAAAGTGAATCAAAGAACTCAAACACAATTTTTTCAATCAAAAGAACCGAACAAAAGAACTGAAGAGAAGTTTTCTTTTCTTTTGCCGAGTAAAGGGGGTATTTAAACAATATTTGAAACAAATTATATGAAATTTGTATCACTCTCAAACATATCTCTATAACTTCATATTTGTTCATCATCCTAATGAGCTTCATTTAACTATATATATAGCCACAATGTAGATAAATAAATATGATACAGAATTTACAACTTAAAGGTTGATATTGTCTTTATCTAAACAATAAAAATTATTTCTTACTATTGCAGGTTTAACAATAAATGATACTAGTATATGATTCCACTTATATTGGCTACATTGTACACAAAAACCCCTAGTTCCACTAAGCTAGAATAGATTTCCAATAATTAGAATGTACATATTCTTCTTCTTCACGTGTAGCAAAATCTGGCAAATGAATAGATTGAAAATATATTTGAAAAAGAAATAAAAGAAGTTACTTGATTGTAGGAACCTTGAACGGGCGACGGAGGAGAGCTGATACAACCGGCAGGGGAATTGAAATTTCTACAAAAAAGAGTATTAGAAATAGATTGAAAGAAGATAATGAAAGAAATAGATGAACTTACTTGATTGATTGTAGGGGCTTGAACGGGCGGCGGAGGAGATCAAATTCAACCGATAAAAGGCTTGAACGGGCGACAGAACATAGAAAAGAAGAAGAAAGTTACATGATTGCGGATGATCGACGTCTTCTACCGGCGACGACTTCAATAGACATGCGATGGAGAAGAAGAAAACGGGAGCGCGGAGAAGAAAGAAGGAAAAAAGAAAGAGGGCGGCACACTCTCGGGTTTTATTAGAATATTAGTAACGTTGTAGATAAATCTTTACTGATGTTAAATCGATATTAGTAACGGTTTTCTCAAGAACCGTTATTGATACCTCTTGTGAAGATGAAACGGTGATTTTAGAAAGGGTGCCTCGCCGTCCTTTGTTTGTGCTTGCGACAGGGCACGTATCATTAATGGGTTTCAAAGTAACCGTTACCAATACTATATTAGTAACGGTTTTGAAGGGAAACTATTACTAATAAGCCTTCAAAAAATTTAAACTGAAGTCATATCAGTAACAGTTATACTAAAAACCGTTACTGATACCCCTTTGTGAAGACAAAACGACATGGCACGTATTAGTAATAGTTATCCTCAAAATCGTTACCAATACACTTTTAATAACGGTTTCCCTCCAAAACCGTTACTGATATTCCTTGAGAAAAATTTTAAATTAAAGTCATATCAGTAACGATTATCCTCAAAACCGTTACCAATACACTTTTAGTAATAGTTTCCCTCCAAAACCGTTACTGATATTCCTTGAGCAAAATTTTAAATTGAAGCCATATCAGTAACGGTTATTCTCAAAACCATTACCAATACACTTTGAGTAACAATTTCCCTCCAAAACTGTTACTGATATTCTTTGAGCAAAATTTTAAATTGAAGCCATATCAGTAACGGTTATTCACAAAATCGTTACCAATACACTTTCAGTAACGATTTCCCTCCAAAACTTTTACTGATATTCCTTTAGTAAAATTTTAAATTGAAGCCATATCAGTAACGTTTATTCTTAAAACTGTTACCAATATACTTTCAGTAACGATTTCCCTCCAAAATCGTTACTAATATTCCTTGAACAAAATTTAAAGTGAAGTCATATCAGTAACGATTTTAACAATAACTGTTACTTATACCCTTAACTCGAAAAAAATATTTAAGACGCTATTATCTGTAACGATGATTCATTATGTCTGTTACTAAAGATTTATAACAGTAACGGTATTATAGAGTCGTTACTGATACCTTAATAACAGTAACGGTTTATTATACCCGTTACTGAAAAAAAGTATCAGTAAGGACGTTCGAGCGCCGTTACTAAGCTTCATTACAGAAGCCTATTTTTCTACTAGTGATATTTAATTAGTTATCTTAAATTAATTTGATATATGAAATCTTATAAACAAAGGGTGATGAAAGGACCCAGAGGAGAATATGTATATATATTTTTTAAATATAAAAAAATATTATCAATAATCATGTCATCACAACCACAATAAAAAGAGATAAACAAGACAAACAAAAAAACATGAAAAGACATGAAAATAGTATATTCAAATTGATGCATCAAAAGTACTCGCAACTCAAAAGGGGTGAAAGTCAAAGATCATTGAAATCCATTGTATAAGCATCCTCTCTTAAACTCATGTACTATGCATATTTAATTAGTTATCTTAAACTAATTTAATATATAAAATATCATAAACAAAGGGTGATGAAAGGACCCCGAGGGAGAATATGTATATATTTTTTTTAAATGTAAAAAATATTATCAATAATCATGTCATCACAACCACAATAAAAAAAGATAAATAAGACAAACAAAAAAACATGAAAATAGTATATTCAAATTGATGCATCAAAAGTACTCGCAACTCAAAAGGGGTGAAAGTCAAAGATCATTGAAATCTATTGTATAAACATCCTCTCTTAAACTCATGTACTATGCATATTTAATTAGTTATCTTAAATTAATTTGATATATAAAATCTCATAAACAAAGGTGATGAAAGGACCACGGGGGAGAATATCACTAGTAAAAATTATTGTTTTAACGACTATTTATAACGTCCGAATAATATACGGATACTAGAGGTGGGTTAAATAACGTCCGTATGGAAAACTAACTTTAAAGGTGGATTAAATAACGGCCTTCCATGAAACGGACGTTAGAGGTGGGTAAATAACGTCCGTACATAAAACGGACGTTATAAGATTAAATAAATTTAGTAATTAGCTGAGACTCATTTCATTTCACCTGACCCTTCCTTCACCTTCTCCATTCACGATCACTTGCCCCAGCTATGAGACCAGAGCTAAACTTACGATTATGGTTTACAACTTTGAATAGGAAAAAAGGTATTGACCATTCACCTCCTCCATCACTCTGTAATCGGGATTCAAAACTTCCAGCCGTAGCTCCATCTCTCTGTAATCAGAGAGATAGAGAATCGCAAATGACTTCACCATCACAGGGAACGACTTCCATCGCAGGGACTCTCAACCGCCATCGCAGCCACCCTCTCTCTAGCCCAAACACATGATTATAGGTAGGCTGAAAATTTTACAGATTGTTCAGCTTGAGCTTTCCAAACATTACATTTTACCATTCTCAATTGCTGTTCTAAAATGTTCACTAGTAGTTCTAAGATGTTCACTAGTTTGTTATATTAGGTAGACCTACTATAGTTCATTTAATATCAATTTCTTAATTTAACTTGCTGAAATTTTGATATTTACTTGTTTTACTACCAATATAGTGTAGCTTAGTGTTTTTGGTCCATCCCCTAATTGGTACTTTTCAAAAGAAATGTATGCTTTCTTGATTATCCAAAAGCTGGATGTTGAGGACAATCTTTAAAAATAGAAGAATCCAGATGCATTTTTAAGCAAGTAGTAGTTCTTTAATCTGTACATTTAATTGACCTATATGCTCATTTGATAAGGCATATTATTTTTCTTTCTGTGTTTAGAAGAACCATTCATATCATTTATCACATTGACAATCAACATTAATTTCTATAAAGTTCTATTAATCGTTGTTATTGTTTCTATTATTTTATTTGTTTCTCATATTTAAGATGTACCTTTCGAAACGGGGGATCACACCTTCCTTTCTCTTCTGCCGCTTGGATCTCTTTTTTGCAAAGATTGGTGCTGCTGCCTATGATTTTGAGCTTCCTCCTGGCTCCCGCCGATCGGGAAGATCCAAAGAACCCATCCATTTCAAAAGCAGAGAAAATCAAAGAAACGGAACCCAGCTTGCGAAGATCGGTGCCGCAACCGACATAAATTCTCCCCTTGTGTTTAAGTATGCCACCGCATCTAGGGTATTGCATGACATCTATGGTGACTTCGTTAGCATGTACAAAAATACCTAATACTTTCAAGTTTGAAGGTTTTTTAATCTAGGGAGACCCACCATATTCCATGAAGGTTTTTTATTTTAATCTAGGGAGACCCACCAGATTCCATGAAGGTTTATTTATTTATTTGCTGAATAAGAAGTGATCATATGAATGGATAAAAAATATAATGTAAGAGCCATATTTTGTTTTCTATGGCCAGATTATGACACTTAATTCACTCTAGAGATTATTATTTTCTTAGTTTACTTATGCTGCATTTATAGTTAATTGTTGAACTGCATACATTATGCTTTTTCTTTATGGGTTTGATGTAATGGAGCTTGACCAAGTGTTTTTAGACGTAGGAGTTCTTTAAAAATCCTTAATGATTCAATATACAAATGAGTCTCTAAACTGGAGCCAGGACATCATCTCAAAGAATTTTACTCAAGAAATGTGCTATGATTTTTTTTCAAGTAATGTCTATTTTCTTAATTTCAAAGTTAATCAAGGATTTTTCTTTTATGACTTGTGAATGGACTTCTATAAACATTAACCATTCAGATTGTTGTACATTCTTCAATGGGGTCCATTCTCCATTTTTCAATTGCAACATGATTTAGCTTTTTAAGGTAGAAAATCATGGTAATCAAGTCTCCAAGTGTTTATCCTTGAAGAGTTTGCACAACGGTGTTCACATTAGACATAAAATTAGGCACGTGATGGTGTTGCAAGTTTAATAAATTTTGTTATTCTTTTTTCTAAACTCATGAAGACTATTTCTTTTATTTCTAACAGTGAGGTATGAACATAATAAACTATGGAACCTTTAAGTTCTTAATATTGTCTTGTGAAATCAATTTAATTAGTGGTGTTCTATGCATAATTTGCTTTTATGGACACGTTTAGTCTTGAATTGGATTCTTAAGTTTTAGGATGAGTTTGGCGTACCTATACATAAGCATGCTTTGCAAGATTGAATATCAATTACTTTTCATCAGCTATTTATAAATTTTACATTGGTATCTTCTTTCGAAATAAACATTAGTTTTCATATTATTGATGCAGTTTGTTGCTAAAAAGTTAGACAAGAAAGTTTCAGATCTTGGAGCAAGAACGATAATTGAAAGAGGTCTAGGAGATGATCAGCACCCTTCAGGATAGTCGCTCAGATTTGAAGTCTAACATAAAACTAAATGTGTATTGTCAGTGTTGTGGCTTTATTTTTTTATGTGTGGATCTTGCATGACTAATGGGTTGTGATTGGCATTTTAGTGGGATGGGCAACCTTAATCTCTTGAACTATGGTGTATCCATTGTTTTATTACTACATTGGCTCCCTTAGAAGAATTTAATGAATTAGAAATCGAGTAGAAGAAAGTGGAACAAAGCCAATCTCTACTCATAAACCTTAGTTTAATGTAATTATATGTATTGTATTGGGCATTTCTTCAAGGTTCCTCTAGCTGCTGAGAACTGCAAGTGTGTTTTTAACCTTCTATTCTCTTTCTGACTTTTGTGTTCAATATTCGAACAACTAATTTACATATTCACTTGTAATGAGAATCGAGGAAAAACAAAATGTACTATACTTCCATATTATCGAAGTTCCCTAAACCTAGAATCTAACTTGAAAAGTTGCTTAATTACTTGTTGAATATATAATAATTATTTTCATGAATGATGTCATGTTAAAATATATACGAATCTGACTCAAATTTGTTGAAAAATAATGAACAGGTTGGAGCTCTAGTTCGATTTGGTCTTATTGCGACAATTGATGTGATTGTTCCCCTGAAAATACTAGACTAGCTAGACCATTCACATACATTTTTCTTCCAGGTTTATTTTAATCTCAATTCCAATTTTCAACTAAACACAAAATTTCACCATGTTTAATAGAATATATAGATAGATAGATAGATGTTGATTATCATTTTCCTCCATGAATATTTCTACAAACTCTGATTATCATTAATTCATTAATTCTCCATGAAATGGGGTCTGATGACATACATTCTAATTGAGTTAAAGACTACGTATTTGATGAATATAGGTTAATTATTTATATTTTCCGACTTGATTATTTATAGAATGCATGTACCTGATAAAAAATGGATGGAACTTGCAAGTCAAGGTCGACATTCTTCTGAATATCGACAAAGGGTTGATTCTTTTTTAGATTTTGCTAAGAGTTCGGGTAGAAAGACTGACATTGCTTGTCCGTGTGTGTATGTGGTAATAGAATTTTTTTGATAGAGCCACTGTGAGAACACACTTGATTGTCAATGGAATAAGGAAATGTTATAAACTTTGGCATTGTCATGGAGTAAAGCGACCGCAAAATGATGATATTTACATAGATGATGATGGTTTAGAAGATGATATGAATAATGGTGTAGAAGATGATCATTCTATAGATGATTATAATTTAGAAGAAAATGATGATGTTGAAGATGATTTAAAAGTTGATCATGATGTTCTAAACCTTCAGGATGTTAGGAATAGTGAACAACCACATGAAGATGCTAAGTTTTTATAAAGTGTTAAATGATTCGAATGAACCTTTGTTCAAAGAATCAAGGATTTCTAAAGCGTCGACATTATTAAAGTTACTTCACCTCAAAAATGTTGGAAAATGTACAAATACATCATTTGACATGTTGCTGAAATTGTTGAAGGAAGAAATATTACCGAAAAATGTCAATCTCCCAAATTCATATTATGAGTCTAAGAAGTTTCTTAGAGATATTGGTCCTTCTTATGAAAAAATAGATGCATATAATAATAATTGTATGCTATTTCCGAAAGACAATAAGGACATGCAATATTGTAAAGTATGTGGGTTGTTTAGATGGAAAAATAATAAATTTGGAGAACCTCGCAAGAAAGTCAATGAAAAAAGATCCCGATTAAGATTTTACGTTATTTTCTACTAACACCAAGGTTGCAAAGATTATATTTATGTTCAAAAACTGCTCTTTCTATGAGATGATATAATGATATGAGAGTTGAAGATCAATTTTTAAGACATCCAGCTGATTCTATGACTTGGAAGACATTGGACGAAGATTATATAGATTTTTCCTTGGAGCCTCATAACGTGAGACTGGGCCTTGCAAATAATGAGTTTCAACCATTTACAAATAGAAAATCATCCTATAGTATTTGGCATGTGATCTTTATTCCTTACAATTTACCACCAACATTATATATGAACTCGTCTAATTTCATTTTATCCATGTTAATTTATGGTCCTGATAGTTCAAGAGATGCGATTGATATTTATTTACAGCCCTTGATTAATGAATTAAGAGAGTTATGGAAAACTGGAGTAGAAACATTTGATGCATCAACGTCTCAAAATTTTACTTTGCGTGCTGCTTTGCTTTGGACACTTAATGATTTTCCAGCATATGCAAACTTATCTGGATGGAGTACAAAAGAGAAGTTAGCATGTCCATGTTGTAATAAGGAGACTATCTCAATGAGACTGAAACATGGTAAAAAGCAGTGTTACATGTGTCATCGACGCTTTCTCCCAATTGACCACAAATTCCGCATAGAAAGGGACTTGTTTGATGGTAATATTGAGAACAGAACGGTGATGCGGTGCGAGTCGAAGAGGCGTTTATGCGAAAGTTGCAGCATCCGAAAATATCTCGCAAGTGTCAGATTTCGACGATTGCCTAGTGTTTTTCGGGCGGAAACGTTTAGGGGCTCAAAATCGCATTTTTTATTAGTTTCAGGTGTTTTTGCAATTTATTAAAAGTTGTTTATTTCTTTTGCAAGCTAGGGTTTGAGTATTTAAAGGATCTTAAAACACTTTGTTAGGGGAAGATTATTAATCAGAAAACGAGGTTTCCTCAATATCTATCAACTTTCGGTATTCGTAAGAATCAACGAATCTTGATAAAGGTTCATCCTAGCCACGCACGCTGCATCAGTTGGTATCAGTTTCCAGTCGACCCTGAGGTATGCCGCCCCGAAGACAGCCGCGCAACCCTACCCCTGGTGCTGATGATGGTGACCTTGCTGAGTTGCGACGTGAAAACGCTGAGTTTCGCCGTGATAACGACGATTTGAGGCGGCAGGTTGAATGGTTGACGCAACGGATGGATGCATCTATGCACATGCACCACCCTGAAGATGATGTTACGATGACAGATGAAAACCCTCTCGGTGGTCTTCGGAATCGATCCCCTGAACGCCCCAATCATCGCTGGGAGCAGGCTTTCAGGGTGGACATCCCTAAGTTCGATGGTAGTCTATCACCGGAAGAGTTTATTGATTGGCTTTCTCAGGTTGAAGAGATTCTGGATTTCAAGGAAGTTCCTGCAGATCGTCGTGTACCCCTTGTTACGATCCGCTTACATGGTCGTGCACAAGCATGGTGGCAGCAGTTGAAACAGACACGTGTTCGTCATGGTAAGGCAAAGCTCACGAATTGGGACAAATTCAGGAAGCATATTAGGGCTGCGTTTCTACCATATAATTACGAACGTAACCTGTACCAGCGGTTCCAGAATCTTCGTCAGGGTTCTCGTTCCGTGGATGACTATTCCACTGAGTTTTACACCTTTGTGGCTCGTGTTGACCTGTCTGAGTCCCCTCTCCAGTTGGTTTCTCGCTATATTGGTGGCCTTCGCCTCCAGTTGCAGGATATTTTGAATATGTTTGATCCCTTGACTGTTTCTGAGGCACATCAGCGTGCTTCACAGGCTGAGAAACAGCTAGCCAGGCGCGGTTCGGGTAGCTTTGGAAAACAGGTTGTCCCCACTAGTGGCATTGGTTCTTCTTCCCAGTCGGCCCATCCCACCCCAGCCCCCCCTCGCGGCACTACAGCCCCCCCGCAGGGACGTCCCAGTGGCTTGCGTTGTTTCAATTGTGGTGAAGTTGGCCATCGCCAAGCAGAGTGTCGCAACCCAAAGTCCACCAATCGTGGTCTTTTTACTGAGGTGGATGATCCTGACTCTGCTCTTCCTTCAGATTCAGCCCCAGTGTATGATGTTTATGATGATGAGGCAGCGGAGGAGTATGTTTCTGGTGATGTTGGCCCCCTTTTGGTGATTCGTCGATCATGTTTAACCCCTCGTGCTCCTGACAACGAGTGGTTACGCAATAATCTGTTCCATTCCACTTGTACCATCGGTGGCAAAGTTTGCACCTTCATCATTGATGCTGGGAGTTGTGAGAATGTGATTTCTGAGGTTGCAGTTTCGAAGCTGGGTCTGTCCACTGAACCTCATCCCAAGCCTTATCGCTTGTCCTGGCTGAGTCAAGGTACGGATGTTACAGTTTCGAAGCGCGTACTTGTTAATTTTTCCATTGGTTCCCATTATCGTGATGTTGTATATTGTGATGTGGTTCCTATGGATGCTTGTCACCTTTTACTTGGTCGCCCTTGGCAGTTTGATCATTCTGTTATACATGATGGGCGTGCTAATACCTACACGTTCTTATTTCATGGTACCAAGATTGTGTTGATGCCAAATCAGCCCAAGAAGGGTGCTGCCCCCACTCATCATGTGTCCCCCCCTGCCACCTTGTTATCTCGGGGTCCTTTTCAAACCGCCATGGTCGAATCAGGCATGGTGTTTGCTCTATTTTGTTCGCTGATTACCTGTGGTGCTAGTTCTGAGGTGCCTATTCCAGTGCAGCCGCTGTTACAGGAGTTTGCAGATGTTTTTCCTGAGAATCTACCTTGTGCCTTGCCTCCTTTGCGTGATATTCAGCATCACATTGACTTGGTTCCAGGTGCTGCCCTACCCAACCGTCCTCATTACCGCATGAGTCCCAAAGAACATGAAGAGTTGCGTAGACAGGTGGAGGACTTGCTGGCTAAGGGACACATTCGAGAGAGCCTTAGTCCCTGTGCTGTCCCGGCCCTTCTTACCCCAAAAAAGGATGGGTCTTGGCGTATGTGCATTGATAGTCGTGCTATCAACAAGATTACAGTGCGTTATCGGTTTCCTATTCCCCGGTTGGATGACTTGTTGGATCAGTTGGGTGGTGCTTCTGTGTTTAGCAAACTGGATCTCAAGAGTGGATACCATCAGATTCGTATTCGCATGGGTGATGAGTGGAAGACTGCCTTTAAGACTCGTGAGGGCTTATATGAGTGGCTGGTTATGCCGTTTGGTCTGTCGAATGCTCCTAGCACCTTTATGCGTGTGATGAACCAGGCTCTTCGCCCTTTCATTGGGAAGTTTGTAGTCGTTTACTTCGACGACATCTTGATTTACAGTGACAGCGAGGTAGCACACCTCTCCCATCTTCGTGAGGTGTTATCTGTTCTCCGGCGTGACAAGTTCTATGCTGCTTCCTCGAAGTGCACATTTCTTACTGATTCTACCCAGTTCCTCGGTTATGTGGTGTCTCGGGAGGGCCTGAAAGTGGACCCGAGTAAGGTATTGGCTGTCAATCAGTGGCCCCGCCCCTCTTCGATCACTGAAGTTCGCAGTTTTCATGGCTTGGCTTCCTTCTATCGGCGTTTTATTCCTCACTTCAGTAGTGTTACGGCTCCTATCACTGATTGTATGAAGGGGGTTAAGTTCTTCTGGACGGATGATGCCGAGGCTGCCTTTGTTGAGATCAAGCACCGACTCACTTCAGCCCCTATTTTGGTTCTTCCTGATTTTTCCCAGCCATTTGAACTACATTGTGATGCTTCGAAATTGGGTATTGGGGCTGTACTTAGCCAATCTGGGCGTCCTGTTGCTTATTTTAGTGAGAAACTGTCTAGCGCTAAACTTCGTTTCAGTACCTATGATATTGAGTTCTATGCTATTGTCCAGGCAGTCAAACACTGGCGTCATTATTTATTTCAGCGGGAGTTTGTCTTATATACGGATCATGATTCCCTCAAGCATCTTGGTGGTCAGGACAAGATTTCTCATCGTCATGCTTCGTGGGTCTCTTATTTACAGCAGTTTACTTTTGTGATTAAACACAAGGCTGGTGTTTCTAATCGCGTGGCTGATGCTTTGAGTCGTCGTCATGGGCTGTTGGCGGAGATGCGTGTCCATGTACCCGGCTTTGATTCGTTTGTGGACCTCTATCGTGATGATCCTTTCTTTTCTCAGGTCCTCATTCGCATCCAACAGGGGGATTCGAGGGACTTTGTCTTGGAGGATGGGTTCCTTTTCCGCGGTGTGCAGCTGTGCATTCCAGATTGCAGCCTGCGTTTGAGGATGATTCAGGAACTCCACAAAGAAGGCCATGTTGGGCGTGATCGTACCTTCCAGCTTCTTGCAGCTTCTTATTTCTGGCCTTCGATGCGCAAAGAGGTGGGGCGTTTTGTTGCTCGTTGTCGTGTTTGTCAGTTGGCTAAGGGCACTTCGACTAATGCCGGGTTATACTTGCCTCTGCCTATTCCCACTCAACCATGGTCTGATGTCAGTATGGATTTTGTCCTTGGGCTGCCACGTACCCAGCGTGGTTCTGATTCGATTTTTGTGGTGGTTGACCGATTCTCGAAGATGGTTCATTTCATTCCCTGCAAGAAAACCTCTGATGCTGTGGCTGTTGCACAGCTTTATTTCAGGGATGTGTATCGCCTTCATGGACTTCCTGCCTCCATAGTTTCTGATCGGGACACTCGCTTTGTGAGTCACTTTTGGAGGAGTCTTTGGCGTTTGGTTAATACTCAGCTGAATTTTAGCAGTGCCTATCACCCGCAAACTGATGGCCAAACTGAAGTTGTTAATAGGTCTTTGGGGAACCTTCTGCGCAGTTTAATTGGGGATCATCCTAAGGCTTGGGATCTGAAGCTGCCTCAGGCCGAGTTTGCTCACAATCATGCTGTTAATCGCTCCACTGGTTTCAGTCCTTTCCATGTGATTTACGGGCTGTCTCCGCGTGCTCCTCTTGATTTGTTAGCGCTGCCCAGCAAGGTGCGTCCTCATTCCACTGCTGCGGATTTTGTTGGTCAGTTGGCTCAGGTTCATCAGACCACTCATGACCGCTTGGTTGCTGCTACTGCCAAGTACAAGGAGAAGGCTGATTCGAGAAGGCGTGCTGTTGATTTTGAAGTTGGTGACTTTGTGTGGGCTATTCTGACTAAGGATCGTTTTCCAGCTCATGAATATAGCAAGCTTGCTGCTAAGAAGATTGGTCCTGTTGAGATTGTGGAGAAGATCAACCCCAATGCTTATCGTTTACGCCTTCCCAGCCATGTGCGTACCTCTGATGTGTTCAATGTGAAGCATCTTGTTCCTTTTGTGGGTGAGTCTTCTTCTGATGAGGATGATGCGGTTCCAGATTCGAGGACGAATCTTTTCTACCCTGGGGGGAATGATGCGGTGCGAGTCGAAGAGGCGTTTATGCGAAAGTTGCAGCATCCGAAAATATCTCGCAAGTGTCAGATTTCGACGATTGCCTAGTGTTTTTCGGGCGGAAACGTTTAGGGGCTCAAAATCGCATTTTTTATTAGTTTCGGGTGTTTTTGCAATTTATTAAAAGTTGTTTATTTCTTTTGCAAGCTAGGGTTTGAGTATTTAAAGGATCTTAAAACACTTTGTTAGGGGAAGATTATTAATCAGAAAACGAGGTTTCCTCAATATCTATCAACTTTCGGTATTCGTAAGAATCAACGAATCTTGATAAAGGTTCATCCTAGCCACGCACGCTGCATCAAACGGCGCCCCAAATATTTACGGGAAATAATGTTTTAAGACAGGTACATGATTTGAAAGGCATAATCTTAAGTAAGGACTATACTAAAATGTCAAAAATATTTCATAATGATCGGGGTGATAATTGGAATAAGATGAGTATATTTTTTGAGTTGCCTTATTGGGAAACATTATGGTTGAGACATAATTTGGACGTGATGCATATTGAGAAGAACATTTGTGATAGTATTATTGGTACAATTATGGATCTTCATGACAAGACTAAAGATACTCTTAATACGCGTCTCGATTTGCAGCTAATGAATATAAGACCTGAATTACATCCTGTTCCTTTTAGAGGTAAACTTGAATGTTCATTCGCTCCTTATGTATTGTCCTCCAATGGAAAAAAATAGTTTTGCCAATTTCTTAAAGATTTAAAAATTCCAGAAGGTTTTTTTTCAAATATTGGAGGTTGCATAAATGTTAGTCAAACAAAAATTTCAGGTTTAAAGAGTCACGATTGTCACATATTGCTAGAATACCTTATTCCTTTAGCAACACGTGGATTATTTCGAGATGATGTGTATGACGCTCTTGTTCATCTATCAAAGTTCTTTTGTATATTATGTTAAAAATCACTAAAGAAAGATGATTTGGAACATCTTGATGTTAATATTGCTTTAACACTTTGCAAGTTGGAAAAGGTGTTTCCTCCATCATTTTTTGACATAATGGTACAATTGCCAATTCATTTACCATTTGAAGCTTTTCTTGGTGGGCCTGTTCCTTTTAGGTGGATGTATCCAATATATATTGGTATTTTGAAAATATATGTTCAAAATAAAAATCATCCAGAAGCTTCAATTAGTGAGGGTTAGCTCGTAAATGAGAGTATCAGTTTATGCTCAAGATATTTTGAAGATTTAGTAGTAGAGACTTCTGATCACCCAATAGAGACTTCCCTATCCATATTTTCAGTCATTGAAGGTTATCAATAGGGACGAATTATACTTATGAAGAAGGTGATCGAGAGCGGGCTCATTTGTACATACTAAAGAATTGTGAAGAGGCTGAACCATTTTACTAGTACAAATACTGATTTATTCTATATTCAATATGAATTATTCTTACAACTATTAACTTTTATTCCAAATTATGCAGTGAATACATGCAAGGACGCTCTAATAGAGAATGTGATGATGAATATATGAATTGATTCAGAATTCAAGTGAGTTATTTCATAACTGCATATTACAAAAAATATATGAAAGTTTAAACTTTATCTTTTATTTGAAATTATAGGTCGAACAAATAAAAGACGATAATCAAAGAACGAAAGATCTTAAAATTCTAGGAGTCGGTCCTACAAAGTATGCGTCCAAATTTGTATGGTGCAAACTGAACGGATATAAATTCAACACAAAAGAGCATGACGAGGGTTTAACGACACAAAAAGTGGTATTCTTGTGGTTGACAATAATGACTTGGAAACTATGGACTACTATGGAGTGTTGACAGAAATTATTGAAATGCAATATCATAATGGAAGACGGATTGCACTTTTTAAGTGCAAGTGGTTTGACGTGCATTCTAGACAAAGTGGAATTAAAGTTGATAAATATGGTTTTGTTAGCATAAATTGCAACCGATTATTGACAACTCAAAAGACAGATCCTTTTATATTAGCCACTCAAGTAAAACAAGTATTTTTTTAAGAGATAATGTCTCTAAACTAGGTTGGCAAATTGCGATTAAGATAAATCCTCGGTATTCATATACTTGATATTATCAAATGGGTATTGTTTATTGTACTAATAATATGTTTAGAGTTTATTATACTCATAATGTTGTTATTGTTTTCTATGCTAATAATATTATTTATTTTATTTCAGAAGTCATGACTGGGCAAGATAAGAACAACCTTCCTCCAGGTAGCTTAAATGTCAAACTAGCAGAAATGCAAAAGAAAAGAGATGCATCTAGAAGTATATTTGCACAAGATGTCAAAAATACACATGATGTCACACCTCACTCGGATGACATACTTGCAAATGATTCCACATCTACCCAAGATGTCATACTTGCAAATGATATGCCACATTCACTACCGGACGCTGAATCAACGACAGAACAAGGTACCAAAAGAAGGAGATGAAGTAATAAAAATTTTGCGTTGTCAAAAATGAAAGAAAATGGAGAGAAGGCTTCTGTCGTCTTCAATTTGGTGGATAAAAAACCATTTTGTGAAAATAGGAAGAATTGGGCTCGTCACTTAGGGTCTATTGTGCGCGATAATTTTGCAATCAAACATCGCATGCTGAAATGGAACTTGTTAGTTCCATCTGAAATGGATAATTTGTGGCAACATGTGACAGTGAGTTAAATTTTCTTTAAAAATATTTCTAAATAATATCTTCTTATCAAAACATTTAAAAATTTCCAGGATAAGTTCGATGCTACTAATATTCAAGATTATCGCGATACCACGTTATGACACATGCAACATTTGTAGAATAGGTGGAGAGCCGATATTAATAGACATTGTATCGCTGTGCACAAAGGTGACATGAATAAAGTTAAAGATAGCAAGCCAAAGGAAATGACCCAGAGGATTGGGAGTGGTTGCTTCACCACTTTCTCACCGATAAATATAAGGTAATTACTAATTTAAGATAAATACTTTTATGTGATAAATAATTTTAAATTGTTTTTCTAAGTGTAGAAAACAAGCTCTATCAATAAAATTAATAGAAGGAAACACAATTATGTTCACCGCACCAGAAGTAAGTCATTTTCTCAAGTGAGGTGGGAAATGGTATGTGTGTAACTAGCTTAATTACTTTAATTTTTTTTAAATAAACATATATTGAATGTATTTCATTGAACATATTTAGGAAATACGTGATGAGAAACGTCCATATTACGAGGACGTCTTTATTGAGACTCATACAAGGAAGGACAAATCTATTGATCCCGATGTACAATCACATTCGGTAAGTATTTCTAATTTTTTATTCATTTTTATGATATTTTGTTTATGCTATAATTAAATTAATATACTGACTTATTATAGGATAAGATGCGTGAAGTTAGACAAGAAAATCCTTCCATTTCTGATTTGGATATGGTGGAACAAGTGTTTGGCCCTCAAAATCATGGAACTGTCATTGGGATGGGAATAGGAGGGTCAACTTCACAATTTAGAGGTGATCAATCAAAGAGAGCTCTCTGACAAGAGAACGCTTCTTTAAGAGCCGTAGTAGAGAAATTAACAAATAATCATGAGCAAGTACAAAGTGAATTAGAAGAAATTAAAAAAAAGTTAATAGAGGAAAGGGAGACTAATGAAGCAAAAATATTAGCAGAAAGGGAAGCTATTTATGCTAGATTATTAGCTGAGCGTGTTGAAACAGAGAAAATGATGCAAGCTATGATGACACGATACTTAAGAATTTAATCTTCGTCGATGCCATCCCATGCACAAGTACCACCTACTACGCCGCCTTCTAAAATAGGTTTAAATATATTTTGATTAATTGTTTATGTTAATATGATTTTTTTTATTATTAATTTTAGCCTCATTAAATACAGCTAATGAAGAAGAAGATGAAGAAGATAAAGATTAACAAGTCTTTCCACTTCTCTTGTGAAACATTTGGTAAGAGATTAGTTTAAAATCAAGTTATATTTTCTACATGATCAACAAATCATGTCATTTCTTTAAAATCAACAATTCATTTTGTTCTTATCATGATTAGGGTTGTGGTATTGTTGTGCTTATGTCTTCTTTAATGCCAGTTTAATTAATCTATTTTATGGATAGGCTCAGCTTAATGAGATTTGTGGTTTTACTAGTTTTACTGGTTTTTTCTTCTTCTTATAATCGACTAAGATTTCTATTAGTTGTAGTAACTTGGAGTTTGCAAAAACAGTTAATAAGATTATTGTTTAAATGATAATGTGGTTCTATTATTTTTTATAAGAAGTATTTTAATTATGTTGGTTTTGCTTTCTACAGTTTTGAAATGCCTAATTTTTATTTTAATGTGATTGTTGCAGATTTTTGGATATAGGAAGATTGAAGAAATGAAGAAACCTATATATGTCTATTCATGTTTTGAAAATTTGAAGAAATTAAGTAACTGAACATATATGTCTTTATAGGTCCAAAATTTGTGAATGTCTATTCATGTTTTGGAACATATATATTTTTGAATAGATTGTTGAAATATGTTATATGTTTTGTGTTATATATAATATTGTTTAATTTGAATATAATAGGTTTTAATTTAAAATGTCAGGTTTCTAGATTAAAAACTTTTTTTAGTATTTTCTAATCAATAACGTTCGTAATAAAACGAACTTTATTGATCAATAACGTTCGTAGGAAAACGGACTTTATTGATCAATAACGTTAGTAGGAAAACGGACTTTATTGATTAATAACGTTCGTAGAAAAACAAACTTTATTGATCAATAACGTTAGTAGGAAAACGGACTTTATTGATCAATAACGTCAGTAGAAAAATTCGGCCTTTATTATTTAATAACGACGGCAAAAAAATTGGCCTTTATTGAGTAATAACGTCCGAATGAAATTCAGACGTTATTGATACTTTTTTCAATAACGACGCAGGTTCTACCATCCGTGAACGTCCGTAATTTAACCGGACAATACTGATTAGTACCGACTGAAATAATATAAATTACGGCCGAATATTCGGACGTTAAAAGATCAATTTTTACTAGTGTATATTTTTTTTAAATGTAAAAAATATTTTCAATAATCATGTCATCACAACCACAATAAAAAGAGATAAACAAGACAAACAAAAAAAAATATGAAAAGACATGAATATAGTATATTCAAATTGATGTATTAAAAGTAATCGCAACTCAAAAGGGGTGAAAGTCAAAGATCATAATTGTATAAACATCCTCTCTTAAACTCATGTATTATATATATATATATATATATATATATATATATATATATATATATATATATATATATATATATATATATATATATATATATATATATGAGAAGAGGTTCATTGACAATATTGCCCTTTCTATGAAGATTGGAAGTTTATGACAACCTCTAAGGATTGAGTTGTTTTTGTGTCTTTTGACTATGTTTAATTATAAACTGTGAATTAATGAGTAAAGTAACTTGTAAAACAATAAACAAAAATTTGTTAATTTTAAAAAATAAAGTATGTTCATCTATTTACTGTTACCTACAAAATCATTGTTAGTTTGCAATATTACACATTTCAAAATATGTACTTAAATTCACCGGTTCGATTTCATTAAAAACACATTAAGTTAAGTTAAAATGAAGATTATGGCTATTGGTAATGCTATCTTCCAAGTTCCAAAAAATAAAAAAAACTTAATAGTCAGACTTTAACAGTGCACCATTTCAAAAAATAAAAATCTAGACATTTACATAGTTTAATTAATTCAAAAGGAATGTGTTATTGTGAGGTGCATTAATCGAGACGATTAAAATAAAGAGACTTACGAGATTGATATATGTCCATATAATTTTTTGATATTAGACTATCTAGTTATAATGAAACCGGAAAATATCTAACAAGTTAAGAATCATTCACAATGTGACAATGTCATTATTATGACAATGTCATATATTATATCCGGTAAACTGCATGTTGTTTCGTTTAAGAACTTCATCGTTATTCTTTTTTATTATTTTGAACTGTTAATTTTATTATAATTGCATAGATCATTTTAAAAAATTCTAAAAGAATTATTAGAAGTTATATATATTATTTTCATTAAAAACATGCCTGAATCATTTCAGAATAAATTATAAAAAAAATTCTAAGTTTTTAAATTCAATACAATAAGATATAATTTAAAAAATTTCAAACCCATTCACACAAAATCAATAAAAAAGTAAACAAGACGATTATATTGCGATGTAATAGATGTCTCTTTCAAACTTTATATTTTTAAGAAAAGAGAAAAAAAAGTTCAATCTAAAAACTTGTAAGTTTTGACGTTTCATAAGCTATTTTGACTGGTAAAGTAGGATTTGATTGTGATAAAAAAAGAAGGTAAAATTGAATTGATGATGAGCAATTGTTTTCACGATTTTCTGTTTGGAAGCGATTGAATGGGAAATTACAGGAAAAGAAAGTGAGGAGAAATAGGAAGAGGAAGGACAAAGAAAGCACAGAATATGGAGGTTAAGTCCAATCAAGATTTCCAAAGAAAGACATGTAACAGAGAAACATACGACCAATGATTCATGTCCAAATCCATTAATCATCTCATCAATTACTAGCTAGCTAGCTAGGGTTTTACAGACACCACGAGAGATCATATATATATATATAGCTTCCTAGCTAGCTAGCAAGGCAATTTCCAACATGAAATATGAATTAATTATGAGAAAGATTTTATATGAATTGAAAGGCTGATGATTCATTCATTCATGCATGCATTCATGCATGTAATGTAAAGTGAGAATTATATTAATGGGGAAAGCCATAGTTTATACAGACAAGGAAACAGTATAGGACAAATGTCAAAATAGCTTCTTTTCCATTTTGAGAAATCTAGGTATTGTCCCATCACTCTTCTTTATTTTTTTCTTTTTTTTACTTTCACTTTAATCTAGGATCCCGTTTGATTATGCCTTACATTTGTCGGGAAATACTTTTTTAATCTAATAAACAATATTGCAATATCAAGAATTTTCAGAAAAAAAGGATGGATACAAGTGAACTTCTTAATCTCCCTCAATATTCAAAACAAAACCATATATAACTTAATAAAAAGAAATGAAAAAACATACCAACTCTAAACTCTCAATCGATTTGTCAAAAGAAATTAATTAACCTCGACTTGAAGTTGAGTTTCCTTGGTAAACATGTCACAACTAATATTACTTTTCTCTGGTCGCCATAGATGGCCTAATTTCGCGCGATCGTACTTTAGATACAAATTACATGCCTTATTTGACGCTCTCACTATACAGATAAACAATGAGAGTATCTACCCGGATGTTTAGGTTTATTTGTCGTAAGAATAAAGAAGTTCGACAATGGACAAAACACATGCTTAATAAAAGCTTGATTAAAACAACATGAAGTTATATTCTCTATTTTAACCTAACGGAAAAAAATATGAATTTTCGTACTTTCCCTAAAGCCCTCGATTCGAACTCGTCTAGCTAAATTGGTTGATTGTATTTGTGGGATATATGTAACCCGCAAAGATTAGTCGTATATCGATGGAGTTGCGAAAAAAACATTAGCGTTAAACAAGTTTTTTTTTTAGAAAAATTACTTATAACTCTTTTATTTAAAAATGTCCCAAAATAAGAGACCATGTAACTTTTTTGATGGGCAAAACAAACTTTGTATCACATACTGTTAATCAAGTTGAAGTCAATACCATTAAAAAAAAAGTTAGATTTGAGAGAAATAGAGTAAAATAAACCCTATAAAATCTATAGTGGGATGATCATGCCCTAACTAAAGGCATCAAGATTTGTTTTTAATGAAGTTAGTAAAGTAATTTAAGTGAAATTTGTCGGCATGTGTTGTACGGAAGGGGAAAAAAAGAGGAGGGAGTAAGTGGACTGTCTAAATCCATGAAGAATGGAGGAGCTGACAAAGACCTGTAAGTCAGACAAGATCCTTTGATAATAGTAGTAATACTTATCTATACCAAATCTCCCTTCTTTTTTTCTCAAACTCGTCCGTACGAGGATCCAACACCATCTTCTTGAGTCATAACAATATATATATACATGTCTTCTTTCTTTCTTTCTTTCTTCCTGAGAAACAAGTTAAAGTTAAGCATGGATTTGATTCAGCAATCCGAACACCTATGCTACGTTCATTGCAACTTCTGCAACACTGTTCTTGCTGTAATAATTCATTAAACCTAAACTCTACAAACATACATACATTCATTAAACCCTAACCCTAAAATCATATATGCATGATGCAGGTGGGGATTCCATGGAAGAGGGCGGTCGAAACAGTGACAGTAAAATGTGGGCATTGCAGCAACCTATCCTATCTCAGCACCAGGCCTCCATTTCTCCACCACCACACCCACTACCTCTTACAGGATCGCTGTCCATCCACTTTTATGGTATATATATCATCTATTTTTATTTATATACATGACCTATCTCATAATTATGATAATGAATTGATCAATATCATCCATCCATGCACAGGGTCATCAAGTTTCCAGTGAAACCAGGAAACACCAACCACCATCTTCATCTTCTTCGTCATCCTCGCAGATTATCAAGTCTATGCCGACTAACCCTAGCCAAGAGAGAGCACCAGTGGTTAAACGTATGTCATCATCGTCAATAACTAGTTAGACACACTGTTTTTTAATATATTTATTTCATTTGCAGCACCTGAGAAGAAACACAGGCTTCCATCTGCTTACAATCAGTTCATGAAGTATATCACTTTTTATCCTTTCTTCTTCTTATTATACATTGATTATCAGTACTTCTTAATTATAAATATATATAAATGAAAAGGGAGGAGATACAACGGATCAAAGCGGCACATCCTGAGATACCACATCGTGAAGCTTTCAGTTCTGCTGCCAAAAATGTAATTAAGCAACTTAAATACCCATTAATGTTTAATATTTTTTTAATATTAATAAATAAAATATTACAGTGGGCGAGGTATATTCCAAGTTCTCCATCAGTGACCACAATGTCGACTCGTACCGGCCACCCATAGCTCACTTCACTGTAAGAGAACATTATATTTATTTATTTATATTTTGCATATATATATATATATATATATATATACATGATTAATTGGTTGATTTTGAACTATGCAGGAATATTAATGTAAGTGCATGGTAATGGAAATAGAAGCATTGGAGACAGACAGAAGTAGTTGTTTTTTTGTATTAATTATGAGATTATTATTATTATTAATCTCAGCTAAGTACCTGCTTATTTTGGATATCTACTTTTTATATTTATGTCATGAAAATCTTAATCTTAATTTATCGTTTAGTTCTTATGTACTGAATGGATAAGCTGTCATCAGTCTGTTGTTTTTATATTTTCTTATGCATATTATATATATGTATCACTGTCAACTTTGGAAACTTTGAAGAACTTTTATGAACTAAGTAATTACTACCTTTTGGGTGGTAAAAAAAAGTCATTTATATTATAAATCAGATACATTTTACCTAAACCCTAAAACAACATACACAAAATGTACAAGCCAATCACAATAAATTATTTTTGAAAGTATAAAACAACAAGATTGATCAGCTTATGTTTATGATCGATTTTTTACGTCTGACAACTTGAAAAAAGTTTTTTGACGACTCTTTTGGGGATATTTGACGTTTAGCTCAAAAAGTAACTTTAGTCATTTGGATGAAGCTTACACATCTATATTTTATGTGTTATTGTGGTCAATGTGGATGACACTCTCAACCCAAGCCAAAAAAGCTTTGTGTGATTGGTGAGTTGAGAAAAACCTAGGAAAAAAACCGGATTAACCCTCTCTACTTTTCAAATATTCCACACTATTGAAAATGAGAGATTTTGAAATAGTGGTGCGGGGTACGTCCAATTGAGAGCTCCTCTTACATCGAGATATCTCTTTTGGGACAGTATCCTTGTTGGTGGACAACTCTCTCTTAAGCTACTTCGAATTTTAGATTAAAATCCCAAAAGCCAATTCTATCAAGCCGTTGCCTCGTCTCGTCATATCGAGCAACAAAGCCACGTCGTAAAGCCTTTTACAATACTTCACATCAATCTATATGATAAATACGTGTATGCATATAGATATATCTAGGCGCTCATTTTATCCATTCAAAATTAAAAATGCTATGAACAGGTATACAGTTTTGAAATTTTCAGGCCGAATCCAAAATTTTAAAGGAGGAAAATCGAGGAAATCTAAAGAAGCTAAAAGAAGAATCTAATCTAACTAGTTTCCTTTCTTTGTGTTTATTACTCAAATTCTAGACGTAAGCATGGTCAAGAAAAACACCATCGAGGGACGCATACAAAATTTGAGCATATAGGGGAAACTCGATGCCATGAGAGTAAAAAAATTAGCAATAGCAACAGAAGATCTCGAGGCATGGAAAAGAGACACGAGACTTGCTCAGAGGAACGTCAAGAAAGACAAGCAAGGCATGAGGAGATCCTACCAACTCGGAACGACGCGGGAGTACATTTCTCTATTCAAGCCTTATCGTACTCGAGAGCAAAACTTGTAATGAGAGGATGATAGGTGCTTGTTTTCATTTTATGTCTATTGTGTTTGTGACTTTATCCAAAACACTTAATTAGGATTTTAATAAAATAACTCATTCATATGTTACTCATCTTGTCTTATCTTGTTAAAGGTTTCAAACTTATCGTATTCTTTTGAACGCATCTTTAATCTATCTATCATTACGGCTACTTCACGTGATCCAATCACACTTCACTACTCTGTACGTGACCCAATTTTAGGATGTTACATAAGAGCTATATCTAACTCGGAGGAATGACCCACGTCAGGCCAAAAGTCAGGTCTCTTTACTAGCATCGAGGAAGAAAGCATGGCCAGGAATGATGACTTGAAGGCTTTATAATACAAGTTGGCCCTTTCAATGACGTGAGTTGAAGCAATAGTTTCTCCTATACGTCCACAACCACAACCTTATCCACATACCTCTAACCTTAATCCATTATTCCAAGTTGAGCGGACCAAGGCTACAGATAATGAGAGCGCAAAAATCGAAGACTAGGCCGATTCAAGGTAGAGCCTGATAAATAGTTGGCATGGATCCGACAAATTCAAAAGGGGAAAGGGGAAACAACAAAGCATGATGTTGATGATATGGTCGAGATGAGGAAGATGTAAACCGAAATTCTGATAAGGTTGAATGAGCATTCGGTGCAAGGTACCTCCATATAAAGACGTGGAGATATAGCATGGAAGTTGCGAACACTAGTAGAACATGCATGTTTACCGATAGCAATCGCCGAGAGATTTTTACCGCTCTTGGAAATATTTTTATCGTTGAGAGCATTATTCTGCCTACGGTGATAATCAAAATGTTACCGAAAGCACTCAGCCACCCTTGGAAATAAATATTATTTCCAAGAGCATTTGTATTAATCTCTCCATAATATTCATTTAATAGTTTTTCCGAGGGCTTTCTTAAATGCTCTTGGTAAAATCTAATTTTATTACCCCTAGCAACGCGACCTCTTTCTTCCTTTCTTCTATCAGCGATTTCCAGCTCTTCAATCTTAATAGATCTACTAGTAAGTTCTCTACCTCCTTTACGCCTCAGCGATTTCTTTTGATTTTCAGCGCAGTCTAGTTTATAGTTTTGAAGTATAGAAGTGTCTCGTTAATGTAATATGATTATTTTTATGTGTGTTGAGTTTTCTAAGTCTCATTTGAGAATGTTAGAGTGTGCTTGGAAATCTATTTCAAATCTTTCTATTCAATGATGATGTTTTGGTTTATCGGAAGAATCAAATTTTGAGTTAGAAAAAAGCATGAAAATGTCTAGTCTAGATGTTGGATGTTATCTTTGGTTTAATGTTGTAGTTAAGAAATAACAGGAAATATGAACTGATGTAAAACCGTCAAAACTAAAAAATGGTTTGCTGATATTGATTTTTTGGTTAAAAAGAAGCTGATTAGATTGGTTTTCTTGATATTCTAGAAAAATTAGGTTTTTATATTTGAGATATTAATGATGTTTGGATTGTGTGTTAGGATATATTTGATTTTGGGTGTTATCAGTCCATCTTCTTCCGTCCGGGTAATCAGAAACCCTGTTAAATTGACTAAAATGATTCATTATTTTCTTCATAAATCTGTTATGTCAGTTGAGAAGCTGTTCTTCCTTTTCTAAAGAAACTTTTATGAATTATGGAACTCTATGATGTTTGAGAATTCACAGGAAGCATTCAACCATGATTGTAGCATTTGTTTCTGGATATATAGACATTGTATTGTTCATTTTACAATTTCATAATTCTGGCTCGTAAAGTGTTTGCATTTACTTATCGTTTTCTGCATTTCCTGTATGCCATTTTATCTTAATTTTTCTTTAATTAGGTCATCTTTGTTAATTTAAGGTTGTAACAACACTGTATTATAAGCTTCAAACATTTCAATATAAACCAGTAACAGTTTATCAAAGGAATATCTTGGACATGAATTGCTGCATATTTCTCTTAGATTGTGGGTTTATGGTTAAATATATGGGTACAAGTATTCGAACATCTAATTAAGGTTTCATTATATTTTATTTTAATTTAATTAATTTAAATTATGTAACATCTTTTTTTTTTGAACAAGGAAGATGACACCTAAGAAGAAACAATTAACTTATAAAGGAGGCATGTTGGGAAGCTCGAGGATCTCCAAAGGAGAACCGTTCTTCTCAAGGCAGTGGCTCTAACGAGCTAGATGACACACCCGATCATGATTCGACGTTACCGGAGGTTGAGATGATGACGACATCATCCTCCCAGCCTGCATGTATAAATTATAATTCTTTGAATACATAAATATTAAATTGCTAACATTGTATAATACTTTTAAAGGATCTACATAAAAAAAATGCTTGGAGCAAAAATATGAACACCGTCCTCTCAAAGTTGACCCTAGGTGAGAAAATAACAATAGAATTCTCATCAAATGAGAGGATGTGTTGCGACAATGACACGACATGGTCCAGACATATTGGGATTGTGGTTCGGAGCCCGACTGTGATATCACATCGTCTGCTACATTGGTCAGACTTGAGCTCCACCGACTTAGATCATCTTTGGAAGTCGGTAACAGTAAGTGTTATTATATTATTTTATTAACTTTCATTCTCTAATACATAATAATAATTAATGAATAACTTAATCCCATGACTTTGCAGAATCGTTTTGAGGCAGTGCCTGAACCTATCGAGTATTATCAGAAATAGATAATGGAACATGTTAAGGTGGCTTGAGATAGGTACCGATGTTAAAGCTCATGATGGGAATATAGCAGCTATCTGAGCACACAAACCGAGTGAATATACGGAAGATGATTGGCATAAAAACAAATGGAAATACAACTGGAAAGACAAAGAAAAGAATTCCAGACTCAGCTGACGACGTTTATGGCGAGATACTCCACCTCCGGATCAGTCTAGTATATGATATATTATTTAGACTTGCTTTTATCTTTTAATACTTTGACCGGTATATTGGATGATTGGGATTTTGGTTTATTAGATGATTGTATTTTTGGATGAATTGAGATTTAGTTTTATTGGATGATTGTATTTTTAGATTATTGGGATTTTGGTATATGAAATTTGGTATTTTTAATTTGTGTATGATTTATGTCTAATTTATTTAGTTTAAATAGGTAATATTTGGTTTACAATCGTTTTATTTAAAAAAAACTCATTATAGCCGAGAGCAATAGGCGACTACTTTCGGTAAATATATATCAATTTTTTCTAGAGCCTTTATAACGCTCTCGTTAATAATTTACAGTTTTCTACGAGAGCAGCGCTAACGCTCTCGTTAATACATATTCCCTCGCAAATATTTTTTTCACCGATAGTTGTATTACCAAGACGCTGCAAGAACATTTATCGCTCTCGGGGAATACTATCATCGAAGGAATTTTGTCTTTCTCCAAGGGTTATTTCTCTCATTAAAAATCAATTTATTACTAGTGGAAGAACACTTCCATACCTCACGGACTCAAACTGCCTATTTTGCCGAAGTACTCGGGAAAGAAGGATATTGCAACCTTCATGATCGAGTATATCACCAACTTGATTCCATATAACCTGGGCGAAGCTATATTGACTCAGGTGTTTCCTTGGTATGTGGCGGATATGGCTGTAGAGTGACACACGTGTTAGAACATCTCTATATTAGATAGTGGAAGAGTTAACCCATGTGTTTATTAGTAGGTTTTCCATGTTTGTCAAGGTTGACAAACCCGAGCGGAAACTACGTCAGATCTACCAGGGCCTAAATGAGACTTTTGAGAGCTACACAAACCGGTGGAAAGAAATTGCATCAGAACTAGATGTGCTGCCCAATGAATAGACACAAGTCAACATGTTGTACGTTAATATGAAAGTACAATATACGAAGAAACTGTCAGGGCCGAAGTATCGCTTCTTAGAAGATCTGATTAGTACTAGGGAAGGGTACGATGATGCCCTTAGCAAAGAATTTGAAGAAGGGAGGAAACTATATTCGTCACCACGTAAGTACAACCCGCTTAAGAAGACAAAGATCAGTCATGTTGCCAGCATATGGGAAGACAAGAACAATGGAGCGGCACATCCTCCAAGACAATCGTTTCCTCCAAGCCAATTCATTCCCCTTAAGCCAGTTCCGTAGCCACCACAAGCAAGGAATACCACTACTTATCCACTCAAAAAGTTTGATAATATAAGAATGTCGACATCGAAAGCCTTGCAAATATTATTACCAAGGAAACTGATTCAGGAACACTAGTGTTAGAGAAATGATCAAGAGGGAAGTTCGTAAATGAATGGTTCTAATACCATCAATCTAACGGGTACTCCACATATTTTTTCTTTACTTTGAAGCACAAAATTCAAGACCTTATTGATAACAAGGTCATCCTGGTGCCGCAGGTTGAGGCCAATACATTGTTAGTGCATGATGTTAATATCGTCGCGTTAGATGAAGAGGCATCAATAATTTGAAACAAACAATTTATTTTCCAGCTGGTTTAATTCTAAAGAATAATGCTTTTATAACATTTTGCACAATATTTTTCATAATGAAGTAATAGTTTCTGATTTTACAATCTCGGATAAAACGTCTGAGTCAGAATTAATTCACAACATGAAACATTACTTAGAAAAGTAGGAGGAAGGTTTGTCCATTACAGAGAAAATAATTGAAATCCTAACACTGAAAAAGATTATCAAAATTTTTTAATTGAAGATAAGTTTAAATGATTTAGAATGAGAAAATCTAACTAAACTTTTAAAAACAAACAAATATGTTTTGCTTGGTTTTTGTAATTATGTAGACGAACGGTACAGTTGAAACAACAAATAAGAATGTCATCACAATCATTAAGAAGTTGACTCGTACTTACAAGGATTAGCACGAGAAGTTGTCATACGCCCTTTGGAGCTATAAAACTACCATTCGAATGTCAATGGGAGAAATGTCGTTCGCATTGGTCTATGGAATGGATGCAGTGCAACCTATCAAAGTCAAAGTCCCTATTTCAAGAGTTCTACTAGAGACACAAGTAGTGGAAGAAGATTGATGTAAGTCACAGTACATCAACTAACATTTTTGGCAGACAAGAAGTTAGTCGCGTGATGTCACACACAAGCATCTCAAAGACGAATGACCAGAGCTTTTAATAAGGTGAAACCTAAGAACATTCAAGAAGGCGATCTAGTCCTAAAGAAGAACTTAAAGATATTAGACCCTAGAGGGAAATTCCAAACATAATGGGAAGGACCCTACCTCGTCAAGAATATATTTTCAGGTGGTGCCACTCGATTGACCACTTTAACGAAAAAGAACTCTCAACACCCTTCAACATCGACAAGCTCAAAATATACTTCGTCTAGATCATGCATAATGAAATCCATTCACGAAATACCAAAGTTCATGACGTCATAAGGTGTGAACTACATTCGGACCCGACTCTCCTTGTTATGAGAGTACGTAGGCAAACTGTCATGAGTGTGGTCCCACATAAAATTATAACTTCAAAACTCAATCCATTTACAGCCAAAGTTCATAACTTCACAAGGTGTGAACTATGTTTGGACCTGATCTCTCCTTGTTATGAGAGTACGTAGGCAGTTTGTCATGAGTGCAGTCCCAAAAAACCTAAAAACCTAAAACCCCTATATCAAGAAAATAAAAATTCAAAAATGAAACTCACCCCAAGCGGTTTAGATTAAAGAGGACTGAACTACATTCAGACATAATCTCTCATTGTTATGAGAGTACGTAGGTAGTCTATCATAGGTTCGGTCTATATAAAATAAAACAAAACAAATCCTCAGCAAACTTGAGTGATAAAAATAATCCCCAACAGTTCACACAAGGGACTGAACATTTGACAATTCCTCAATAAACTCATTTACTAATCCCCAACATAACTTGGAATCACGATCTATCCATGGTACAATTCAGAACTACATTTGGACCTGATTTCTCATTTTATGAGAATACATAGGCAGCTAGTCACGAGCTCGGTCCCAATAAAATACAAATCTCCAACAAGTCAATACTTGAACTAGGATAAAATACATTCCCATAGAGTTTAAGCCAATATGAACTTGGAAGTTCAAATCTATCCAAAATAATTAAACCAATCAAACCCCTATATCGATACTAAGGGCATTTTTGGAAGATAAAATGAGTTGGACCATCGAACATTTCTAGTGCCAAACAAAGCAATGAACGGGGACAAGAAATGAGTAATGATGCGGGAAAAGATGATTCTCCCCAACGAATGTCTCTTGACGAGTCGATATGATTGGTGAAATCTGAGTAAGGCGCTTCGCAAATAGATCTACCTCGAGCCCAAACAAAAGCATAAACTTCTAACGTTTAAGAGGGAGCTCGTTAAAGACAAATGCCCAAACTCAGAACCATGTTGTCAATAGAGGCTATGTTTCGTCTCAAACAGAGGTCAAATGCAAGGATCTAAGACATCGAAAAAAATCAATCAAACAAGACTGTGTTGGTTGAGATATGAGTAAAGATGGTAATTTGAAACCGCCCCACAAAAACCGAACCGAATTGTCCCGTTTGGGACGGTTTCCCCCCAAACCGAACGGGGATGGGGCGGGAACAGTATTTGTGTCTCCTGCCCTGACCTCACCCCAATTATGCCCCGAACACAATAAAACATAATTAAATATATTAAATCACCAATATATTTATTTATTCACTTAAATTTTATAAGAGTTGTATGTTTATTTCTTTATAATAATATAAAATTTTAATATATTACAATATATATTATATTAAAAATCTGTTTATATAATATTATTTTTTAAAAATATTTTATTAAAACAGTGCCCTGCGGGGATTCTCTGAAACCGAACGGGCGGGGATGGTATTAAAAAAATTCCCGAAATAAAAATGGTGCGGGGATGGTAAATATATTTCCTGTCCTGAATCGCCCCATTGTCATCCCTAGATATGAGACATAATATTGTTGTTCATTTAGACTCTTGTCTAACTTGTCGAGCAAGAATAAAGTATTTGAATCTATTAGATACGCCCCAATCATCACCAAAATAAGCCGAAAAAAATACTCATAGATGTTGATATATTGAAATCACCATTTGTTGTTCATCTAGACTCTCGTCTAATTTTCCAAGAAAGAATAATAATGTATCAATTCTATTAAATATACCCTGAGTATAAAAAGAGCCCAAAGGACTTAGAATTTAAAGCACACGACCTCTTAATTCAAGACGCAAGACTACACCTCTTGGTGCATAGTTAAAAGATTAAGCATTTAAATAAAGTTCTAGTAAGCAAATCCCTCAAATAACTCAGGACAAATGTCTCGACAAAAAACAAGTGCCTCCAGCGATAACGTCAACCTCGAAGAATGCTAGTTACACGGTCTCCTAGAGACACATTCAAAGGAGAATGTATGGAATCAATTTTTGGAAAAAAATCTAAGTGATAAAACATCATAAAGACGTTTTAAAAGTGATAAAATGTAAAAAATAGCTCAAAAGATGCTTACATCTGAACGGATAAAAAAGTCTAAACTATAAAAATTTAAAGTTTCTACAATAAGTGAAACGAAATTAAAAAACATTTCTAAAAGTAATGAAACAAATTTCAAAGACATTTCTAAAAGTAACGAAATATCAAAATTGATCATCAAGCTTCTATAGTAAACGAAACAAAATTTCAAAGACATTTCTAAAAGTAACAAAATATCAAAATTGATCATCAAGCTTCTATAGTAAACGAAACAAAATTGAAAAAAAAAACGTTTCTAAAAATAATGAAACAAATTTCAAAGACATTATTAAAAGAAGTGAAATGTCCAAATTTATCATTAAAGTTTCTATACTTAACGAAACAAAATTGAAAAAAACATTTCTAAAAGTAACAAACAAATTTCAAAGATATTTCTAAAAGTAATGAAATATCAAAATTGATCATCAAAGTTTTTACAGTAAACAAAACAAAAATTGAAAAACCTTTCTAAAAGCGACGAAACAAATTTGAAAGACATTTCTAAAAGTAACAAAATGTCTAAATTGATCATTAAAGTTTCTACGGTAAACGAAAAAAAAAATTGATTTTTTTTTCAAAATGTAACGAAACAAATTTTAAAGACATTTAAAAAAGTAATGAAATTTTAAAATTGATCATTAAAATTTATACAGTAAACAAAATTTTTTTTGAAAAACGTTTCTAAAAATAACGGTACAAATTTTACTTTGAGAGATCTATTTTTTGTAGGATTAGTTTACTTTTTGGAATTTGTTGATTGGTGTAATTTGTACTGATGATTCATTTTTCTTGATGCAGATCGAAAAACTACTACTTGATTGTATCTCATAGGAAGCTTTGTTGATCAAGTAAATAAATCAGTAATTTCCTTAAGTCTATGTTTTTGTTTTCTTTTTCTAATTATGCATTAACATACAACCTGCTTATTGTTTAAAGATCATCATGTAGCAAAAATTTCTGCAATATCTATTATAAACCATGATTGATGTATGGCCAAAGTTCTTTATTACATCCTTGTATAATATTGTTATTAATCGGCTGGATTAGATTAGATTAGATTTGGTCTAGACTCTTAAGCCTTAGTTAGTTTCAGGCATTTAAACTTTCTCGGGTCTTGTAGAGAAATTAACCGACTTACTATGTGGCTCTATCTTGGCCTCTCATTCGCTTGTGTGGTTTGTCATCCGACCAAAAATCAAAGAGGCCAGGAACTGAAAAAGCTTGTCCTCTGATCAAGAAGCAAAGACGCTAGACCTCGAGAAAAGGTATTTGTGATTATTTTCTTATTGTCTCGCAAAATCTGTTTTCCCAAATCCGAGATCATATTCCCCTCTTCCTCTTCCTCCTCCTCCCCCTCTTGAATAATCAAGTGATCTTCATAAATTTCTGAAGTTTCTGAACCAGAACTACCATGTAACATCTTGTTTATTTCATTCTTAGTTGTTTCCCCAAATCATTCATCCTCAGGAAGTGAACTTTGTGGGTTGATGCCTCTATCCGTAAATGTCTTGATCGCACGAGCAGTGATGGCTGAAGCTAGTTGATTGATGTACCATGAAGGGTATCCAGCATATCGTGCTATTCAATTGTGAAGTGCATATCCAGAATCAGTTGTTGCAACCCTATAGGCTAAAGCCGTGTGGAATCATCTTCCAACACACCCCAGAACTCCTATTCATTAGAAAGCCACATTACAACTGTCTCGGTCAGCCTTGTTAGCAAAATTTTATGTATTTTTTTCAGGCAAAACGTCTCCAGCTACTATTGCCAATTATTGTAGTTTCCCAAACAATGTCGGGCCAATAGAGGGTCTGAGTTCCAAAATAGATTTTCTTTATCTCTCTTTTTCTCAATTAGATAGATTTGTGCATCAAGTTGTGTTCTTCCATCTCTAGAGTATATGAAATTCAAAACGTATTGTCTACCGAAGTGATCACGGAGTTTGTCTAATGAATGTTAAAGATGTCACCTCCAGTCCTTAAGTTCTGTGGTGTTTGTAGTGGATCCAATACTTTCAGCAGCAACTTCCCCTTTTTCATTCAATGTACTCTAAATTCAACAACTTATTTGGATAGTCTCAAGAAAGCCAGTACTTTGTGCGTGAATTATCACATAAATTCTCCACTGCATCTTTTAAATCCAGAATATCAAGCTAGCACAACTTTCTGATTTTCTTTTCAGTCTTGGACTTATATATTGAGTCAATTTTGGCTTGAGAAGTTACGAATTCAATCGCAAGGAAAAACTACTACTTGATTGTATCTGATGAGAAGTTTTGTTTTCTTTTATCTAATTATGCATTAATATACAACCTTCTTATTGTTTGAAGATAATTATGTAGCAAAACATATATGCAATTTCTATTATAAACCATGATTGTTGTATGGCCAAAATTCTTTATTCCATCCTTTGTATAATATTGTTATTAAATCATGATCTGCTGTATTTGATTTGATTTGGTGTAGACTCTGCTGATCTGCATCAAATTTATGCTCGATTTCAATAAACAATGTACTAATACATAAAAAAAGTTACATGTTCATTGTATATATTAAACCCTCAATTAGCATCTGACATTTATCGTTTCCAACCAGTTAAATTGGATTTAACTACGATTTTATTTGAAAATGATTTTATTTGATTCTCTCTTCTCTAGATAGCTAAACCTAATCTATTTTGGATAAATTTCTCAAGCATAGTCAAGACATCAGACATCCTTTTTGGAACTATTTTATATTATTTTCCTTCTATAGATTATGACTTCTAGTTCAAGTTCTCATTTGCAGTAGTGAATTTTAGAGTACATTAGAGGCACGAGGCAGTTCAAGCACTAGAGGTTTATTTACCTCTGAGACAGACGTGCCGACTCTACTATAAGTTTTGGCACCAGGTGCATTATATCTTTCTACTCTATTGCTGAAATGAATGAAAAACATTTCATCGATTTTGATCTTTCATTTGAGAGTTCTAGATGTGTTTAAGTGTGACATTAATTAAATTATGATTGAGGAAATGTTAAAATTCTGAAATATTATTTGACGTTATTTGAATTTTATAAATTTGAACTATAGCAATGCGTGTGCATGATTCTGCTGAAGTTAATCGGAAGTATTTTTAATTTAATTAATTAGAAAATGTTTTGATTGATGATTAATGAATTTGATGCAAAATTTGTCAAAAATTTAAGGTTGATACAATTCCTAGTTAAAAAGCCATGAGCTTGAGTTAGGAATGATGAGATTGTGATAAACATGCTTAAATGCCAAGAGTTTGATTCGTGTTTTGAATTGATGAGACAATGAGATAATGATGACTTTTATAAATGAATGTCTTCACTTCTAATCCAATATATATATATATATATATATATATATATATATATATGAAGTGTGTACATATTCATATATCATTTGAATATAACATTCTAAATATTAATGTTTGCAACAGAAACAATTATAATGAGGATGGATCGTCTTTTGAATGTATAATAAACAATCAAATAATCATCTTGGATGCACAGGTGAATTTTTGAATGGTCTACAAGAGTTTTTGTCATTTGCTACTAGCAAATCTTCTTACATGGATGGTGGTCAGATTCGGTATCTTTGTGTTAAGTGTTGTGTTCAAAAATTTATTGCTAGTGATTTGTGTCAAACTCACTTAATCAAGTTTGGATTTATGAATAACTATTATACGTGAACTACCAATGGAGAACCAATGCAAACTTTAAATGTCTTTCAATATCCAAGGAAAAGTCCAAGTCAAGGAATTAATGAATGGAGATAACAAACTGAAATTTCAAATGTATATGAGTCAATGGTAGTTGATATTGCATATAGTTTTCATCCTAATGTGCCACATCGGGAAGGTTCTACTTCTAGTCGAAGTGGCATACATATTTTATCATAAAAAAATTGGAAAGCATTGAACACGGTACCTCAACCGATTTGGACAGGTAATTCTACTAAGACTAAATTATCAACAACAATTAAACTTCTTAATATAAAATTCGAGAACAATTGGTCAAAGAGAGGTGTCAATCAAAATCTTTACTACATTAAATCTTTGTTATCAGAAGATAATGTTTTACCTGATAATTTTTATACCATGAAAAAGTTGATGGAAGAGTTGGGATTGCCTGTTACTAGGATCGATATTTGTAGAGATGGTTGCATGTTATTTTGGAGGGCTGATATTGAATTAGAATTTTGTAAATTTTGCAACTTTCCAAGATATAAAGAAAATTCTAATCAACGAACACCACACAAACAACTTTTTTATTTACCATTGGCTCCAAGATTGCAAAGACTTTATATATCGAACGTGAAAGCTGCTCACATGACATGACATTCTTGTCATGTTACCCAAGATGGGATGATGTGTCATCCTTTTGATAGAGAAGCATGGAAGACATTTGACAACTGTTGCCCAGAGTTTTCTAAGAAGGATCGCAATATTCGCTTGGGTCTTTTTTATGATGGATTTGCCCCCATTTGGACAATTTAGAAAGTCATATTCGTGTTGGCCCGTCATTATCACACCTTATAATCTCTCACCTGGAATGTGCATGAAGACACCCTACATGTTCATTTCATTAATGATTCCTGGTCCAAAGAGTCCTCAAAAAAATATTGATGTCTACCTTCAACCGTTAATTATTGAATTAAAATTTTTGTGAAATGAAGATGTGCCTACTTATGATGTATCTCGAGGTGACACATTCAATTTGAGGGCAATGGTGTTGAGGACTGTTAGTGATTTCCCGGCTTATGATATGTTGTCTGGATGGAGTACTCATGCAAAAGGCGGGTGTCCAATTTGTATGAAAAATTCGAAATCATTCCGCTTGAAATATGGTAAGAAGGCTTGCTATTTTGATTCGCATAGACAATTTTCGTCACAAAATCATCCATACAGATTTGATATAGAGAATTTTACCAAAAATAAAGTGGAAATGACACTTCGGCCGCCCAGGTCAAGTGGCGAGGAAATATGGTCTGAAATTGCACAATACATGTTTGTTAGTGAAAAGCCTCACGTAAGTCCACCGAGTTTTGGTGAACATCATAAATTGACAAAGAAGAGCATTTTTGGGAGCTACCATATTGGGAAAACTTCTTATTCGTCATAATCTCAATTTTATGCACATTGAGAGAACGTATTTGAGAATATCATCCATACGGTTATGAACGTTAAAGGTAAGACAAAAGACAACATAAACGCTCGAAAGGATATATTTAATATTTGCAATTGCCCTAAGTTACATATCGACCCTTAAAGTTCATGTATGAGGACAAAGAAGGCGGCTTACACTTTAACGAGGGATAACAATCGTATTATTTGTCAATGGCTTAAATCTTTGAAATTTCTGATGGTTATGTATCCAATTTAAGTAGATTCATTGATAAAGACGAAACAAAGTTAATTGGATTAAAAAGTCATGATTGTCATGTTTTTTTAGAAAGGCTGGTGCCAATTGCCTTTAAGAAATTATTCCCGAAATTTGTGTGGGAACATTGACTGATGTTAGTTTCATGCATGCATGATCTAAGTTCTAAAACATTGAATATTTCTAAGATGCAGACTTTGGAATTAGAGATTCACGTAATTTTGTGCAACTTTGAAAAAATATTTCCACCGTCGTTTTTTTATTCAATGGAGCACTTGTTGGTGCATCTACCATACGAAGCAAAATTGGAAGGTCGGTTCAGTATAGATGGATGTATCCATTTGAGAGGTACATATTGTTTATATGTTAAAACCATTACTTTGTGTTCAATATTTGTTTAATTGTATCGTGTGTATTGTATTTTTTATAGGTTTCTTAAGAATGTGAAGCAGAAAGTAAAGAACAAAGCCAGGATTGAAGCATCAATTTGTAATGCATATATTCTGGAAGAGATATCTACATTTGCCTCGTATTATTTTGAATCTAACATACAATACAAATATAGACACCCACAAAGAAACATAGAAGGGTCTGTCAATAATAATGATGCTTCAACTAAATTAATTTTGAATAGCCAAGAAACGTTAGTTACTCACACTTACGTGCTCTTAAATTGTCCAGAGGTAGATCCTTACTACAGGTAATAAAAATTTATAACGTATATTAATCAATTTATCTTAATTAATTTTGAGATTGATACATGCATGTAGGATTTTTTGTGATTTAAACGCCAGTTTACCAAAAGATGAAATAGACCGCCAATTCGCATCATGGTTCCGATGTAAAGTGAGGAAATAAGTTTAATTTATATGTTGTGTGTTTGAGTATTATATTTAATTTTGCATTAATGATTTATTGTAAATAGTATATTATAGATTGTCGAGGAACATGGTCCTTTAGTTTCAAAAGGATTGTTGTACTATTTGTCTTTTGGGCCCAAAATACCCGCAACAAGACATTCAATGTACTTCGTTAATGGGTTTGTGTGACGGTCAAGAGATCTTGGATCTAACAAAACAACCATGAATAGTTGTGTTTGTGTGCATGCTGATGACGCAGACTATTATGGACAGAAATTGAATATCTTGGTCCAAGTTTACGTATTATTCTATTTAAATGTTTATGGTTTAAATGAAACATATAGGTTGGTTGACATAAATATAAAACGAAAGTATGCAAAGTATGGCCCTTTCATTCTAGCTCAACAATGTATACATGTCTACTTTGCTACTAATTATCCGAACAAAACAAATCAGATAGGTGATTGGTTGGCTGTTTGTAAAACAAATGTAAGGGAAAAAATAGAGAAACAATGGAGTGATGATTTGGTGTATCAACAAGAAGAGACAATCATAAACTAGATATCCCCTAAATATACCACTATATATGTCAACAATTTAAGTGATCTTAATGGCATGGTTGAGCGAGCTCGATGATACAAACATAAACATAAGTGAAGAAAATGAATTTGAAGAAGTTGAATGGGAAGGAAGTGAGTCAAGTGGAAATAAATCTGAAGGGAGTGAGTCGGAGGAAATTAGTGAAGATGATGAATCAATGGATATTTTTATGCTTAATTAGTAAGTTTATTCGTTAAAATGTTCAACTCTTTGTTTATGTTTAAAGATGCATCTTTTATCTTAATTAAATATGATTATTTAATTTTATGTTCAAATATTTATTTGTTTAAATATATATATATATATATATATATATATATATATATATATATATATATAATAAGTTGTATTGATAATGTTTAAAATATTTTATTGTTAATATATATAATCTCCTACACGAGTTGCCTATATTATATATTTTTTTTTGACAAACATCACATCTACTCTTATTTTTAGCTCAAATTAGCAAAGAATTCAAAATTTATTATGGTAAAATTAATGTCATGGGATGTGCATTTCAAATTGTAATTTTATTTTATATGAAAATTGCAAGACCAATTGCGATTTGATACGTTTATTACAAAACAAATTACAAATAACTCTAATATACATAATGCAAAATACATTACTTATTTATTTATAAATGAAACTAATAGATAGATTATACCATGTCAGTTGCTATTCAACTTATATTGCAATACTAGTTTTATAAAAATTACAATAATAGTTGATAAATAGCCATGAAATTACAAAAACACGACAAGAATCTCACCTCGCTTGGATACAGGAATTTTTCAAACTACTTCATACATTTTAATACATTGATTATTAAAAATGTCAATAAAAACTCAATGAGTTAGCTCCTACCCAAGTGGCTGATATCTAATTTTAATATTGTTAATTTTTCTTATTCTATAACTATTTATTTATTATTATTTTTTTTTTTGCAAAATTAGTATAATTTATAATAAATAATTATATATAAAAATAAATAGGTATTACATAAGATATGTATAAATAATTAAGAATTAAATTAGTAAATTTATAAATAATAAGTTTATAAATAGATTTAAATTAATTGATTCTTATTTAATAAAATAATGTAATATACAATTATATATATATATATATATTTATTAATACAATTAAAATTTGAATTTGAATTTGTATTAACATTGCAAAACAAGTTACAAAATAACTCTATAATAAGTTAACACAAAATAAATTACTTATTTCTATTGAAACAAACAAATATAAATTATAAATGTCAATCATTATTCAACTTAAATTGCAATATTAGTTTTATAACAATTGATAAATAACATTGAAACTATAAGTTGCATACACATTTTAATTAAATAAAAAAATTGTTCCAAGCTACTTAATACCATGTCTCTTAGAAGCTACCATAAACCTCCTTTACATTAGTTATCTATTCTGAATATTGCCCTATCCAGAAAAAAAATTATGGTCGAAAAAATATTTAGCTTGATTTCAAATTTATGTAGCCAACAATTTTATTAAAAACTTATTAGGTATGACATATATAAACATGTTTGTTTATTTGTAAACCTTTCATAGTTTCACATATTCATAACTACTTCATATGTAATGTTATGCAATTTTTTTAACTAATTAATTGTTAAGTTTTTTTTTTCATTTCCAAAATTATAAATATAATTTATTTTGCAATTTTACTTTAAATGAAAGCTGTGAAAAAAATTATAAAATTAACATGAATGTTATTAATATAAGTTATTTAAAGTTGATTGACAATTATTTATTTACATATTGGTGTCTAACTTTGTAACATATTTTATAAAAAAAAATCAAAATTTGTATTGTTATTACAATTTTTTAAGGATGGTTTGCGTAATAAGTTAAAAGATTTCGTTCAATTAATTGTTATTTATAGTTTATTCAAAGTAAATTTAAAAATAGTCAACTTAATTTTTATTTTAAATATATTTTAAAATTGTGCAATTGTAAAGTACCACTAATTATTCAATTATTTACAATGCAAAACTTATTTAAAAATAGTTTCAAAATTAATTAAGAATTAATGTAATTTGATGATAAATTTTATTTTAATTTATAATTGTGATAAAACTTAAAAAATACAATATCTTCAAACCTAATAAGTTGCTAGGTGGCTTTTTAAGTACGTCGTCAAATCCCAGGGCTCAACCCTGGACAGGCGGTGGAAACTACCAAGCTGGAGTACGGTAGGGGTAGAGGGAATTTTCGGTGGAGCGGTGAAATGCTTAGAGATCGGAAAGAATACCAACGGCGAAAGCACTCTGCTGGGCCGACACTAACACTGAGAGACGAAAGCTAGGGGAGCGAATGGGATTAGATACCCCAGTAGTCCTAGCCGTAAACGATGGATACTAGGCGATGTGCGTATCGACCCGTGCAGTGCTGTAGCTAACGCGTTAAGTCTAGTTAAAACTAAGATTATGAAATAAGTTTGAAAATTGTATGAAATAAGTTTGAAAATTGTATTCAATTATTTGTAATGCAAGGTGAATTACAAAATAATTGTAGAGATAATTCAAAATATATTTAAAAGTAGTTTAATTTAATTTTTACTTTAAATGTATTGTAAAATTTCAAAAATAATTGTAAAGTAACACAGTTTTTTATTAATGCAAAATATATTGAATTTTTATTTAGTATATAATTAATCATCTTTAAAATTAATTAAGAATGAAAATATCTTAATAAAATAAATAATAAATCAAATTATACTATCTTATATTTGTAACTTCATTTGGCAACATATAATTATATTTTTGTTGCGAAACAAATTACATATTAGTGTTAATAATATTTACTACAAACTTAGTTGCAAAATAAGATAAAATTATAATTTTCCAATTTTTATGGTCATTTTATCATTTATCTTTTGTTGGAATGAACTTTACGATTCTTTGGGATCCTTCCTTTCTTCAAACGGAACGAACAGATATAGAAATAGAATCAGACCTATTCCCGAAACGCTTTTCTGGATATTCCTCAATGTCCCCGCTATTCACAGAACATGAGAAGCGGATGATTAATCATCCGCTTCCAGAAGAAATCGAAGAATTTCTTGGGAATCCTCCAAGATCCACTTATTTTTTTCGTACCTTCGCTCAATGAGAAAATGGGTCAAAACCTATGGGATCAAACCTATGGGACTTAAGGAATGATATAAAAAAACGGGTTGATGAAAACGTTGGAATATATATATATATATTATATATATATATATATATATATATATATATATATATTATATATATATATATATATATATATATATATATATTATTTAAAATATTAACAACATTATTTGTATTATCTCTATATTAATGTTGTTTTAAAAGTTGTAATGATTACTTTATTATAAAAAGTTGCATATTTTAATTAATAAAACATTACTCTCTCTTTAAAAACTTGTTTAACAATGATCTATTTAAAACGTTTAATTTTTTTATCAACAAATAATTAGTGTAAAAAATGTTACAATATTTCCACTATTTAGGATTTAAGTTATATGTTCTCACAAAAATGTATTAGTTTACATTTCAGTTGCCAAAATAAGTTACTAATAGAATATTTTTTTAGTGAGACTATAATTCTACATGTTTATAGAAAACTTTATTATAATATAATGATTTATTTTATAATACACTTCATCACTCGGAATATAATTTTATTATTTTGTGTGTAAGAATTATTTTATTATTTTGTGTGTAATATATATATTATATATATATATATATTTATATATATATATATATTTATATATATATATATATATATATATATATATATTAGGAGAGAAAAAGAATTATTATAAAAAAAATTGATGACGTGAATTAATAGGGTGACGTATAGACTTTAAACATCATTATATATAGGGAAAAAACTTGCTTAAACGTATGTATTTGTACAATTAACTCACATGACATATGTACTAATAAAAGATTATTCAAATATATGAATTATAAAAAAATTTAAAAAATTAGTTCATTTAGCCTATTTTAGTAACTATAATTAATTTTTATTTTTAAATTTATATATTTATTAATTAAATATTAATATATTCTCTCATTTTTTTACATTAATTAAACTATGTAATTTATTACATCTTAATTTTTTATTTTTTTATATTAGTTTCTCTTTTTTATTACATCTTCCCTTTTTTATCAATTTTTATTTCCTATATTTCTTAAATTATAATTTTTGAAAAAAATTTAGCAACTTATTTATAAATTTTATGTTTTACTATAATATTTTTTTGAAAAAATTATTTTTTATTTAATTTATTATGAACAAAAATAAAATTAATAATTTTTTTTTAATTTTTATTCATGACTTATAGTAATAGTATGGGAAATTGTTTGGTCTAATATTTGATTATTACTCTTTTGGTGTTTGATGAATGAGTTGCTATTATTATCCAAATATTAATTTATTTATTTTTGTATTGAAGAATTTTTATTATTAAAAGTATAAGTTATTGTTATATTTAAACATTGAGACTAACAATTTTAAAATAATTAATAATCAATGTTAATATAAGAAACAAAATATAAAAAAGAAGAAAAAAATATAAAATTAAAATAATTAATGATAAATGCTCATATATAAAATAAAATTAAAATAAATAATAATAAATACTCATATAAAAATAATAAAACATTTATGAAAAAGATAAAAATAGAAGGTTTATTTATTAATGGAAAATATATATATATATATATATATATATATATATATATATATTAAAAAATAAAAATTAAATATAGTTTACTAAGATTGACTAAATGAACCAATTTTTGATAGTATGGGTATTTAAATGATCTTTTATTAGTATATACGTCTAAATGAGCTAATTGTACAAGTATATACGTCTAATGACTTTTTTTTCTTATATATAGAGATTATAGATCTTATAAATTTTTACAATTTTAAACTAAAATTATATATTTAATGATGATAATTGAAAATTTTCAAACTGGTCCAAATAGTGAGATAATTGCTAGTGAGAGCTAGCATGCCGCAAATTAACATTGGTACTCAATAACTTGAGTTACGTCTTAGGTTAAATATTTTTAACGGGGTTTAAAGTATCACGTTTCATTTAGAGACACTCAGATGTAAAATATATATTAATTAAAATTTCATACAACTTCACGATAAACAAATTAAAGTCTATCTAAAATGGAAATCGAATTTCACAACTTTTATAAGTTCTTTTTTTACCCAATTTTGTTTGTTTATACATGTACATTATAACTATTAAAAACAATGTTAATGGAGATTAATTGATGGGGGAATCTTGATGGTTCCAAAAAAGAAGAGGTTGTTTGCCAGCTCAATGGTGGTCTATCTATCCGTCAGTGGGATCTTCTTTAACAATTCTATTACAACATGATTGCGTATGGACCACTAGTGACAATTAAGAGATAGCTTTCATGGGGGAGCATATCATAGTTTCTCATGATCATGCCAAAGGTAGAAGTGACATTAATTAATGGGGCATTTGATCATGAATGATGAATGTTGGGTGTTTAATTTGTACATGCGTCTAGTTGGGGATATTGAAGACAAAACTAACAACAACCGTCTGGTTCGGGATGAGGACCTTCGTCGAGTTAAGGGTCTAAGGGTCTCGATCTCGATCTTCCTTGTACCTCTCAACCGACAATACTTTATTTGAATTTTGAACAATATTGATATATTACAATCGGATGATTTTAAATATTCCAACAATATTCTAGAACATGTATAATATATTCCCAACCTCCAATATTTGAGTGTTGATGATTAATTGCTTTGTATTCAATTTTGTGAAATCCAAAAGAGGGTGTGGTTTGTGCAATGATTCCTTTGTTTTAATATTTTTTTATTGGCATGTGACATATGGGATCCCGTGACATATTTGTTTAATTTAGTTTTTTTTTTTTAATTTTTGAATAATATTTATTTCATTGAAAATAAAATAAAAATAAGTTATTAAATAAAACATAAAAAATAAAAAAGAATGGTGATAACATATGATAGGATCGGCTTTATCGATAGAGACGGAGGTCTGGTTATTGATGAAGGCTAATAAAAAATGGTTTGAAAAAAATCTTGTTAAGGATTTAATTCGCTTTCTATTTTACGCAAACCTTTGTAACACTTGAAACATATTCAAGGCGAAATTGTTTACTTGGGTTTGAAGCTCAAGATAAAGATTGAGAAGATGACAGAAATGAAAGAACACAGCAGTTTATTTATGGATGTTCGGAGAAACTCTGCTACGTCACACTTCTTCCAACCACCGGATGGATTCACTATAATCTGATTAGAATCAAATACAGTTTGCACACACTTAGTTCACTATTGAACAGAACACACTCTGTTCAATTTACAAGATGAAGAAAATCATTCAGCTAATGGTGTTTTTTATTCTAGCTCTCTCTTGATTCACACACAGTACAATCAGGAAAATAGCTTCACAGTATGAGTATTCAAAGACTTGATTTCTCAGCAAGATGATCGAATGATTGTAGATTGGCAATTCAATGATTCAGTAATTAGTAGTTTGTCTTTTGTCCTTGAGATTTGATAAATACTGGACAGAGACTAACGGTCGAATCTTTAGAATGATACGTGGCACTCTTCCAATGGAAAATCTCCATTGTACACAGCAGGTTCTGAGCACAAGGATCGTGGCCGTACAACAACTGGTAGTGCGCCGAATATTCCATCAGGGATGTACCTGCAAAACAAGTAATATGAGGGAAATTCTCTTACGTGGAATTCATTGGTTGGTTGCATATAGCCATCGTACTAATCTTCACTAGAAAGTGGAGCAGGAGTAGAGTACAGCTATAACACGTGGGTAGGCGGGTGCTAGCTTAAGCTTAGCATTATACGTATTTCAGTTAGACGACCTCGTCTAATGAAATCAAACATCCCTGTCTAATAACAGAATCCATTAGACCGCCTGGTCTAATGGGATTAGACTTACGTCTAATTACAATCACTTCAGACTAATCTGAAGGAGTTAGACTTACGTCTAACTTTCACTAACCATTAGACTCCACGTCTAACTCCACTGAGTTAGACTACACGTCTAATTCCAGTTTTACTCCAGACTTGTCTGAAAGAGTTAGATTTACGTCTAACTTTACTAACCATTAGACTGCACGTCTAACTCCACTGAGTTAGACTGCACGTCTAATTCCGGTTCTACTTCAGACTTGTCTGAAGGAGTTAAACTTACGTCTAATTTTCACAATCCAATAGATTGCACGTCTAACTCCGCTGAGTTAGACTGCACGTCTAATTCCAAATATATTAGACTGCACGTCTAACTCCGCTGAGTTAGACTGCACGTCTAATTCCGTATACATTAGACTGCACGTCTAACTCTGCTGAGTTAGACTGCACGTCTAATTCCGTATACATTAGACTGCACGTCTAACTCCACTAAGTTAGACTGCACGTCTAATTCCGTATACATTAGACTGCACGTCTAACTCCACTGAGTTAGACTGCACGTCTAATTCTGTATACATTAGACTGCACGTCTAACTCCACTAAGTTAGATTGCACGTCTAATTCTGTATACATTAGACTGCACGTCTAACTCCATTGAGTTAGACTGCACGTCTAATTCCGTATACATTAGACTGCACGTCTAACTCCACTGAGTTAGACTGCACGTCTAATTCCGTATATATTAGACTGTACGTCTAACTCCACGAGTTAGACTACACGTCTAATTCCGAGATCTATTAGACTGCACGTCTAATTCCAAAATCTATTAGACTACACGTCTAACTCCACGAGTTAGACTGCACGTCTAATTCTGAGATCTATTAGACTGCACGTTTAACTCCACGAGTTAGACTGCACGTCTAATTATGTGCATCTAATGCCAAATCGGTCTAATGAGCCTCATTAGAGCCAAGTCTCATGAAATATGATTTTAATACACCTGCATCAAAGCGCATAAATCATTTTATCATCAAAATTTCATTAATCAAATTATTTTAACACTTAGTCAAAATAATTTGACCCAACAACATATCCCAAATAGATAGACATGCCCAAGGGGACATGACAAGTTCGCCTAGACAAGATTGAAAGAAAATAAAAGTTTTTGCATAAACTTTGAACATACCATATATAAGCTGATCGATCATGAAATCAAACTGCAATCAATAGTTGGTGAAGGATTGAACTAAATTCCATTGACATTGTTGTGACCAGAGTACTCCTCAAAATCAGATGAATTGCCATAAAATTTAGTTAAAATATACATTGAAAACGTCGGAACATTAACGAGAGCACCATTAGAAACCAAATCTACAACAATTCAAGTAAAACTAATCTCGATCTAATAAAATAAGATGAGAACCAAAACCCTCGTATTGTGAAAACCTTTTAGGTTTTGTGCCTAACAAATCTAATTTGAGAGGAAAAACAAAGCCAAATGCCACACAATAAGATGAAACCCTTCAAAATAAGACCACTCATCCCGGTGTGTCAATAAATTTATTTGAAATGAGCATATTCTTCCAAAACTGGAAAAGGGGTTACAAATACATTACATTATTAATGGATCCATCCAAATGCTTGGGCCCTCTATAAATTCAAATATTTGAAAGGTATGGGCCCATTTGTGAATCATTGCCTCTAGAACATATCCTTCATCCTTCTCTAAGGACCTTTATACTTTCTCAGCCATACATTTAGATATAATCATTTAAATCTATGAGAATAAGATCAAATTGTCCTTTGAATTTGTACTCGATAATAATATAGTGCACTAAACTTTTAAAATGAACATTGAAAGTAAGTGTCTGATTGTATTGTTGGACAACTTTTCAAATGAACATCTAAGCATTTGTTGGAGATAAAAACGGATTAAACTTCTTTTAAAAATATCTTACGATTTCAGAAGAGATTAATGAATTTGATTTAGAATTCTTTTTAATTAGACTAATGAGGTTATTTATTTATATATATATATATATATATATATATATATATATATATATATATATATATATATATATATATATATATATATATATATATATATATATATATATATATATATATAGTTAGCGAGCTCAAATGGATTAAGTTGATATCTCGATTATTTTGTAGTTGACTATTTAGCTCGAAAGAAATTGTTATACGTTCAGTGATCGCGGTCGATCTATGCATTTACTTCATAACGATATAGGAGATCTCTTTTAAAAAATCGGTGGAGACGGTCGGTGAACTCATTAATTTTTTTGAAGATCTTCGAACTCGTTAACGCTAAATTTTATGTTATGTTTGTTTGTTCGTTGGCAAACATTTTTTTCTTATATTTTCATTGTTACTCTCAAATGTTTAATCTCGTTGTGTTTTAAATGTTTTTTTTTGTAAGAATGTGAATCCTTGTATTTATGACGTTAAGATTAAACAACTATTATTTATATCATATTATATTAATTTAAAAAAAAAGTTAAATTAAAAGAAAATGAGAATTAATAAAACAATATAAATATATATATATATTGATGCAGCGTGCGTGGCTAGGATGAACCTTTATCAAGATTCGTTGATTCTTACGAATACCGAAAGTCGATAGATATTGAGGAAACCTCGTTTTCTGATTAATAATCTTCCCCTAACAAAGTGTTTTAAGATCCTTTAAATACTCAAACCCTAGCTTGCAAAAGAAATAAACAACTTTTAATAAATTGCAAAAAACACCCGAAACTAATAAAAAATGCGATTTTGAGCCCCTAAACGTTTCCGCCCGAAAAACACTAGGCAATCGTCGAAATCTGACACTTGCGAGATATTTTCGGATGCTGCAACTTTCGCATAAACGCCTCTTCGACTCGCACCGCATCATTCCCCCCAGGGTAGAAAAGATTCGTCCTCGAATCTGGAACCGCATCATCCTCATCAGAAGAAGACTCACCCACAAAAGGAACAAGATGCTTCACATTGAACACATCAGAGGTACGCACATGGCTGGGAAGGCGTAAACGATAAGCATTGGGGTTGATCTTCTCCACAATCTCAACAGGACCAATCTTCTTAGCAGCAAGCTTGCTATATTCATGAGCTGGAAAACGATCCTTAGTCAGAATAGCCCACACAAAGTCACCAACTTCAAAATCAACAGCACGCCTTCTCGAATCAGCCTTCTCCTTGTACTTGGCAGTAGCAGCAACCAAGCGGTCATGAGTGGTCTGATGAACCTGAGCCAACTGACCAACAAAATCCGCAGCAGTGGAATGAGGACGCACCTTGCTGGGCAGCGCTAACAAATCAAGAGGAGCACGCGGAGACAGCCCGTAAATCACATGGAAAGGATTGAAACCAGTGGAGCGATTAACAGCATGATTGTGAGCAAACTCGGCCTGAGGCAGCTTCAGATCCCAAGCCTTAGGATGATCCCCAATTAAACTGCGCAGAAGGTTCCCCAAAGACCTATTAACAACTTCAGTTTGGCCATCAGTTTGCGGGTGATAGGCACTGCTAAAATTCAGCTGAGTATTAACCAAACGCCAAAGACTCCTCCAAAAGTGACTCACAAAGCGAGTGTCCCGATCAGAAGCACCACCCAACTGATCCAACAAGTCATCCAACCGGGGAATAGGAAACCGATAACGCACTGTAATCTTGTTGATAGCACGACTATCAATGCACATACGCCAAGACCCATCCTTTTTTGGGGTAAGAAGGGCCGGGACAGCACAGGGACTAAGGCTCTCTCGAATGTGTCCCTTAGCCAACAAGTCCTCCACCTGTCTACGCAACTCTTCATGTTTTTTGGGACTCATGCGGTAATGAGGACGGTTGGGTAGGGCAGCACCTGGAACCAAGTCAATGTGATGATGGATATCACGCAAAGGAGGCAAGGCACAAGGCAGATTCTCAGGAAAAACATCTGCAAACTCCTGTAACAGCGGCTGCACTGGAATAGGCACCTCAGAACTAGCACCACAGGTAATCAGCGAACAAAATAGAGCAAACACCATGCCCGATTCGACCATGGCGGTCTGAAAAGGACCCCGAGACAACAAGGTGGCAGGGGGGGACGCATGATGAGTGGGGGCAGCACCCTTCTTGGGCTGATTTGGCATCAACACAATCTTGGTACCATGAAATAAGAACGTGTAGGTATTAGCACGCCCATCATGTATAACAGAATGATCAAACTGCCAAGGGCGACCAAGTAAAAGGTGACAAGCATCCATAGGAACCACATCACAATATACAGCATCACGATAATGGGAACCAATGGAAAAATTAACAAGTACGCGCTTGGAAACTGTAACATCCGTACCTTGACTCAGCCAGGACAGGCGATAAGGCTTGGGATGAGGTTCAGTGGACAGACCCAGCTTCGAAACTGCAACCTCAGAAATCACATTCTCACAACTCCCAGCATCAATGATGAAGGTGCAAACTTTGCCACCGATGGTACAAGTGGAATGGAACAGATTATTGCGTAACCACTCGTTGTCAGGAGCACGAGGGGTTAAACATGATCGACGAATCACCAAAAGGGGGCCAACATCACCAGAAACATACTCCTCCGCTGCCTCATCATCATAAACATCATACACTGGGGCTGAATCTGAAGGAAGAGCAGAGTCAGGATCATCCACCTCAGTAAAAAGACCACGATTGGTGGACTTTGGGTTGCGACACTCTGCTTGGCGATGGCCAACTTCACCACAATTGAAACAACGCAAGCCACCGGGACGTCCCTGCGGGGGGGCTGTAGTGCCGCGAGGGGGGGCTGGGGTGGGATGGGCCGGCTGGAAAGAAGAACCAATGCCACTAGTGGGGACAACCTGTTTTCCAAAGCTGCCCGAACCGCGCCTGGCTAGCTGTTTCTCAGCCTGTGAAGCACGCTGATGTGCCTCAGAAACAGTCAAAGGATCAAACATATTCAAAATATCCTGCAATTGGAGGCGAAGGCCACCAATATAGCGAGAAACCAACTGGAGAGGGGACTCAGACAGGTCAACACGAGCCACAAAGGTGTAAAACTCAGTGGAATAGTCATCCACGGAACGAGAACCCTGACGAAGATTCTGGAACCGCTGGTACAAGTTACGTTCGTAATTATATGGTAGAAACGCAGCCCTAATATGCTTCCTGAATTTGTCCCAATTCGTGAGCTTTGCCTTACCATGACGAACACGTGTCTGTTTCAACTGCTGCCACCATGCTTGTGCACGACCATGTAAGCGGATCGTAACAAGGGGTACACGACGATCTGCAGGAACTTCCTTGAAATCCAGAATCTCTTCAACCTGAGAAAGCCAATCAATAAACTCTTCCGGTGATAGACTACCATCGAACTTAGGGATGTCCACCCTGAAAGTCTGCTCCCAGCGATGATTGGGGCGTTCAGGGGATCGATTCCGAAGACCACCGAGAGGGTTTTCATCTGTCATCGTAACATCATCTTCAGGGTGGTGCATGTGCATAGATGCATCCATCCGTTGCGTCAACCATTCAACATGCCGCCTCAAATCGTCGTTATCACGGCGAAACTCAGCGTTTTCACGTCGCAACTCAGCAAGGTCACCATCATCAGCACCAGGGGTAGGGTTGCGCGGCTGTCTTCGGGGCGGCATACCTCAGGGTCGACTGGAAACTGATACCAACTGATGCAGCGTGCGTGGCTAGGATGAACCTTTATCAAGATTCGTTGATTCTTACGAATACCGAAAGTCGATAGATATTGAGGAAACCTCGTTTTCTGATTAATAATCTTCCCCTAACAAAGTGTTTTAAGATCCTTTAAATACTCAAACCCTAGCTTGCAAAAGAAATAAACAACTTTTAATAAATTGCAAAAAACACCCGAAACTAATAAAAAATGCGATTTTGAGCCCCTAAACGTTTCCGCCCGAAAAACACTAGGCAATCGTCGAAATCTGACACTTGCGAGATATTTTCGGATGCTGCAACTTTCGCATAAACGCCTCTTCGACTCGCACCGCATCATATATATTATATATATATATATATATATAAAAGATAATTTGTATGTCAACTATGTATCAACAACACAAATACATGTGACAAAATTATATAATTTTCTAACCTAGAAAATAAGTTAGCTGAACTAGAATTATAAGACCTTATAGAATAATGAATTGTAATTGACAATTCTATCTACAAAGACCACCATTAACCATAGTCAATCAAAGACAATAGATAATTAAGTCATTTTAACAAATTAAAAAATGCACAATTACCAATGACCACGTATAAAATATTTTATGATGAAATCATGTTAAACTGAACAAGTCAAATTTTCAAAAATCTAACTTTAAAATTGATATATAATAGATCATCGTCACAATAAATACATAAAAGACAAATAAATTAAACAACAAAAACTGAAAAATGAAATCAGCATGAGAGTGACTATTTATATTAAGAAAAATAAATAATATTATTCTCTTTAAAAGATATATATAAGATATAATAATTCTACATTTTATTATTTTTTCAAGATTCGAAAATTCTCTCGCATTAAATTTTCACTGTGAAGAAACGATAAATCATTCTCTATATTTTTCTTTCAATATTTTTCTTAAGATTTTAGCCTAATTGTTACTTTGAACTCAAATTTAGTAATTTCTGATATTTAGAACCCTGACTTTGAAAACAGCTGCTCAATTAGCTTACATTTTCTTAATTAAACTTTTAATTTTGATTTTTTTTAGAGGAGATAAGAGAAAATCATTTTTAAATATTCATATGAATTTTGCTATTTGGTTCAAAAACAAATCATTTCAAAATTGTTATTTAAGAAAAAGAAAAAAGAAATCATAATATGTAATTATTTGATTGGTAAATATAAAAAATCATATAGTTTAAGGATAAAACAGTGATATTAAACATAAATGTTGTGGACTGATCCTTTGATTAGACAAAGACATACATGCATGTCTCATCAATATCACACTTCTAATCATATGTTATCATAAAAGCCGTATTATTTTAAGGCATCATTTTTTATTAATTAATACTGCATGCTTACATTATATTTTTTTTCATAATAATATTATTACTATTAGTGCTCTGATTTAGTATCTCCTCCCTTACAACTTTTTTATTATCTTTATAATTCATTGCCAAACTCATCATTTTATTTAATTAAAATGTTTTTTTTAACCATAAGAGTCGATTAAGGAACTTACCTTGTCTATGACAATAGATAAGAAAAATAATTAGGATTCAAAATTTGGGATGGATGACATAACACAATTTGATTTATCGAAAAAATAATAAAATTTATCTATTTTCTCTCTTCACCCTTTATCTTTTTTTAAATAGTAATATAGTGACACACCATTCTCTTCTCCATTCACTCACAAATTTTCTCCCATATCACCTCTCGTTGAAGAATCATGAGTCAATTTCAACATTGCTTAAAAAAAATGTCATTGTCAGGCTGCTCACTCAGGTGACAACAGATGAGGATTTAACCACTATATTTCAAGTACTTGATGCTACATAAACCTATCATGTTCATTCTATTTTACTAATCCAAGAGTCAGTCGATGCACAAGCTCATGCTGGCACCAATTTGGTTCCACCATTGTCGATGGATAATAGCCTCAACTGGAATTATTGTTCGGAATCACTTGGGAAGACCAATTCGCGTCCTTGTACACATTTTTAGAAGCCTCTCTCCTACGAAAGCGAATACAGTGACCATCCAATATGCAATGTACTTTTTTTTTTTTTTGAGAACGGCAATGTACTTTGGCATCGACAATAAATGGTAAAATGTGATTTTTGAATCATATGTTAAATGAGTTGTATCATCTAATATCAACTCTTCAATTGGATATCATTGGAGTCAGGGCCGACCCATTGGCTGTGCAAGATGTGCACTTGCACAGGGCCTCAAAAAATATAGGACCACCAAAAAAATTATATACATAGATATAAAAAAAAATTAACAAGTCGTTGTAGTATAGTGGTAAGTATTCTCGCCTGTCACACGGGTGACCCGGGTTTGATCCCCGGCAACGACGTTAACATTACCAAAAGAAATACACGTCGTTATAGTATATAGTGATAAGCATTCACGGGTTTGATCCCCGACATCAAATACTTTCTTATTATTTTTACCTAATTAGTGTATTAATAACCAATTCATAACTAAGACTACAAAAATGAACATCATAAAATATCTAAACAAATATCAACATATTAAATCCAAAGTAGAAAATCTCAAATCATCGATATTTATTTTTTCTTTCATCATTTTTAATCATTTTATTTTTATATTGTCAGTAAACAATTGCAGTCTAAAAATGTGCGAATTGATGTAGCAATGGGTAGTGTGAAGGCACGTATTGCATTCTTTAGAGAGTACAGAGAAGTAGGGTTTGAGAATGCGTTGAATTGTGCCAAAGAAATTACTGTTGAATTGTATATTGATCCAGTATTTTCAAAGAATAAAAAGAAAAGAAAAGTTCTTAAGAAAAAACATTTTGATGAGATTGACTCTGAAAATCAACCATCTGAACCACCTATCGAAGAATCAAGTCAAGAATCCTTCAGAATTCATTACTTTTTATACATAATTGATGAAGCAATCAGTTCAATGAAGAAAAGGTTTCAGCAATATGAGCAATATGAGCAATATGAGGAGACATTTGGGTTCTTATTTACGGTAGAGAAGCTAAAGTCCTTAGATTCTGTTAACCTAAAAAGAAGCTGCAACAACCTTAAGAAGAAGCTGGAGAATGGTCACACTTCTGACATTAACGGTGAGGATTTATTAAATGAATTGGGACTATTACAAAAACATTACCAAATGAGCTTGATTCAACCAGTGCAATCCTAAATTTCTTGAAAAGAGCTAATTGTTATCCTACTAGTTGTCTTGCATATAGAATTATGTTAACAGTTCCAGTAACAGTAGCATCAGCTGAAAGAAGCTTTTCAAAGCTAAAATATTGAAATCTTACTTGCGTTCGACTATATCACAAGAAAGACTAAATGCTTTGGCTTTGATTTCTATTGAACATGAGTTCTTGGAAAAGTTTAAATATGATAGGTTAATTGATGATTTCGCATCTAAGAGTGCAAGAAGATTAATTTTCAGAAAATAGTATTGCATTGGCTGATTCAAATTAGTAAAATTCTAGTAGAATTGTATTGCATGTCGTGTCTTTGTAATAGATTTCAAACTTTTGGTCATTCTTTTTGAAGACAATATAACAAGAGCATTTGTTATTGAAGTAAATTCAATAAGTTTTACCATAAAATTTCCTTAATTTTTTTTATCTTTTTGTTGTTGTGATCTTAATTGTTGGTATGCGTAGATATTTATTTATGATATTATGTTTGTAGTTTTGGTGTTTTTCTTTTTTTGGAGTACTTAAGGCCGCATTTGATATCTCACACAAGGCCTTCAAACATATTGGACCGACACTGATTGGAGTCTTGATCCAATCATTCAAAATATTAAGTGTTTACTGCACTTTTAACGATTTTTCAAACTTCATTTTGTCAAACGCAATAACAACAAATTAACCCGCACATTGGGTAGTACACCATTGTCGAGATTATTTATTTTCATTGTCATTTTCTTTATTCTATCAATACTTGTAAATCGGTTGTTTTTGTAATGATCTTTTGCCTTCGTAATAATATTTTGAAATACTTAAATAAATAAATAATGAGAGAGAGAAAAAAAAATATTTGACAAAATTAGGTTATCAAAAGAAGAATCTCTATTATTTTTTGGTGGACTATCTGGTTGAAAAGAAATTGGAGAACTTTTAACAATAAAAATAGGCTATTAAGGATTATTCACAATATCATTATCATGACGTTGTTAGAGATTAGATCCGAGAAATCTGTGGATTTGGTGATCTTATTCATGTTCTTTTAAAAAATTTCGAGTTCATTAATTATTCTAATGTATTTAATTTATATATTAAATTTTTTTATATTATGCTTAAATGGATTTTTAATTAAATGTACCGTTAAAAAAATTATGAAAAGAAGAATCTTTAAATATTATGTTTGTTGATGAATTATTTCTTATTTAGACAACTTAAAATTGTCCATTATAACTAGTATTTTTTTGTTAAAATTTATTTATCACATTTTATTTAATTTTAAGCATCAAATTATTAAATTTTATGTATCAAAATATTCTTATTTTATTTTTTTAAAATTTATTTATCACATTTTATTTAATTTTAATCATCAAATTATTTAATTTATGTCTTATTTTATTTTTATAAAATTTAAATTTAAAAATACATTATAATAATTCAACAAATTAAAACCCAAATAATTAATTTTTTCTTTCAAACAATATTTTAAAAAATCAAATAATTCAACAACAAACAAGTTCTTAATGGCAAACATTTCTTCCTATGCTTTTGGATTTAACTTTCTTTATAAAAGAAATTATTTTTTATGATAGATTATTTTGTTCTATCATGATTTCTTAAGGACTTAATTGTGCCAATTTATTATGCACCAATATTATATTACCTGATAAGATTCAAATTGATCTCATTTCATATGAACATCTCAATTTGAAGCTTTGAAGTGAACTGATGTTTCTTATCCTCTTTTTGTGTGATTGCATAGTTCTTGATTTATTCGTGACACTATTATTATTATTTTTGTCGGTTTGAAAACACCTGAATCTGAAAGTGAAATTAAGTTTCAACGGATAAATTTATTAAATCTATTAATATATAGATAATAAAGTATTTTATCTAACATTATTTCGTCTAAATCAATATCTTAATAATTTATTTTAAAAAAATTCCCTTACACATTTTCAGATCCGAAATTGGATTTGGACGTATCCAAATTGATATGATTTTGTATCGATTTACCAAGCTTATGCAATGAAATGAGAAATATCCTTTCAAATTAAAAGGGAAAATGTAAATTTTTAACATGCATATTAGAGTTGAGATTGACAAAAATAGGCTGCAGAAATGGCAACCAAATTAGAAAGGATTTAGGTGAGGATCAGAGACAGACAAACAAACAGCATTCCAAACTGTACAGCACACACAGAAAAAGAAAAAGAAAAAAAAAACTTCAACTGAATCCATTAATATCGATCTTCTTCATGTACTAGATCCTACCATAGGTGGTCTCTTGATGTTATTCATATGGGTAGTCTCATAAACAGGTAAACCGCAAGAATCATCATAACCCAGATCATAATTCTTCAATTCAAACAAATCAGAACTCGAATCACTCTCTCCTCCTCCATCATCATGATCATGAAATCTCCTAAATTCTTTCTCATCTTCTTCCTTACATTGATTTATAATATTCTTCTTATGATCTTTCTCGAAATACCCATTTGCATAAACCCTCTGTTTTCTATCCCACTGAAACTTATCATCCAACCAACTATAGTCTGTAGCCATTACCTCACTTTTCACAGATGATGAAGAAGGCTTAACGATCTTACTGGGTAAAGACATCGTCTTTATTGGAGTAGTAGCCGATCCTCTAAAATGGCTTATGCTACTCCTTCTCTTCCTTCTTCCTCCTCCTGGACTTTCATCATCATCTTTATTCGATTGCTGGGTGGCTGCCGATTTCATCGATTTCTTCTTCTTTGAAGAAGATGATTGGCTGAAGAGAGAATTCAAGAAACTTGCCAATCTCCCACCTGGTGAACTTGGCTGTTTATGTTTCTTCTCCTTATTATTATTATTATTATTATTAATAACAGAAGAAGCCATTAATGACTGTTTGTTTTCTCTGAGGAGGATCGAGTTTCTCATGTTGGGCATATCTAAGCTCATCCTCGGACCCCCTGATATCCAGCCACGTCTCATGAGACTTGAAGACGACAGATCGAACACGTCGAGGTTCTCGCCGGCGCCGCCGACGTCGTTCCGTCGATGGAACGGCTTCATGTTCATGGGTATAGCTTGAAGTTTGGAAAGACTGTTTCTTGAATCAAATTAGAAACAGAGAATTGGATTTAAGAGAGATGCAGGTGAGAAGTAGATATGATGATTTAAAATAATGAATTAGGTGCACATTTGGAGTCATCTTTGGAGGGGAAGAGAGGGACCCTTTTTTAATTAATTGATGACATTATATTTTATTTATTTGTTATATAATACTCCTTCTCGTACGTATAGAAAACGTAACAGTTATCAATCTTGACAAACACTAAGCATGCTATCATTAAGGTGGTCGAATGTCGTATGTAAGATACCATGATGGATGTCATCTTTCTTTCTTTTTTTTATGAGTAGTCAACTAAAATATATTAACATTTGTTTATGGGAGTTCATTTTTTTAATTTGATTTCATCTAAGAGCTTGTTTGATCTTGGTTATGTGAGGTTTTTGGAGTTTTTTATGTTAAAATATCTTGTTTGATAAAAAAAAGAGTAAATTATTTGGGCTTTTAGTGTGTGATTAATAAAATATAATTTTGTATTTATAATTTAAATTTTATAAAAATAAAAGTATTTTAGTTGAGGAGTGATTTGACATTTAAAATGATAGTTATATGAAAAAATATATATTTTTTAAAAAATTGAATAAAATCTCAACAAAAATTCTCACATCAAAGAATTTTAAGAATATCCACCCTCAATATGAATTTGAATGAAGAGCCATGAAATTTATTATTTTGACACTTAAAATGATTAAGCCTTGCAGCTAAGATAGTAGAAATTTAAGAGAAAAAATATATATGTTTGAGGATGATGTAGAAGAAAAAATATATATATAACATACTAAATTATTTATCTAATTAGTAGATGTTGAAAAGATAACAATTTTGTTACTATAAAAAACAAAGTTAGAAAGAATGTTTAAAAAAAAGTTGTGGAGAGTAAAAGATGGAGAAATAACATTTTGTTCTTAAAAAAAAATTGAAAATTAAGAGTGTGATTCATGAGTGAAAAAATATTTGATTGAGAAGGTTAGAAAAAAATAAAGTTAGAGTGAATTGTGGATACAAACAAAATAGATGATGTATTTATTGTTACGTTGTAATGATGTGACATATGAAATATTTTTTTTAAATGATCTATGCAATTATATTATGAAATGCATAGTCGTTTAAGCACAACGATAAAAAAAATATTTGTGAAAAAAATCACACAAACAATACAAAATTAAAGTGTACGGAGATCTTCCAAAAGAGTAATGAGCTCTCCGACTGAATTTGTCGGCTTCCCACATCGAACCTACCACATCAAACCTCATATAATATTAGGATAATAGCATTGTGAATTATTCGCAACAGTCATTTTAGATTGCTGAAGGTTTTACCATTTCTATCTAACCAAATTACCCACCATAAAATAATGGAATATAACTCATTGTTTTAGGCCCACAAATCTAGCTGTCTCATTCCACGTTTCCCAACGCGCATCAATGATTCCCAGCATAACCCAATGAATACCATTAATACTCCAAAGAAGACTTCAAATACTAGCGACACTCTTACAATGTAAAAGGAGATGAGAGGCTGTCTTCACATTCTTAAGACACAAACGACATTGACTAACTAAAATAAGACTCTTGCACATACATTTATCATCAGTTAGAATACACCGTGGATCGCACTCCACCCGAAAAAAGTGATCTTAGTGAAAATCTTAAACTCCCAAAATTTCTCTCTACACAACTCAGTTGGAATGACTCTATCAAATATATAATAACAATGTCACACATCAAACTTGTATAAATTTCTCCATCGCATCGTATCATAGTTCAACGGAGAGACCCCTTTGTTGGCCATTAATGATAACAATCTATCGTGAGAAAAACTTTCCTCAAATGATAACCTTCTTCTATATCTAATACAATGCGTAAAACCTTGAGAGCGATGATCGTACATGTCTTTGATTGTGACATCTCTATAAATAGTAATAGAGGTCAGTAGAGGAAAAAGAACAACAAAGCTCTTACCCTACATCATGCATCCTCCCTAAAACGGGTAGATTAACTGTCACCCACGATAAATAAATAATGTTTCACGATAACTTTTCCACATGATTGACATGTCACTCCATATGCTACATCCCACGGGGTGATTGTATATTTTTGTAAGCCAACTAGACCAATCCAACATATATTTGATTCTGATCATGTTTAAATAGAGACTTCCCTGTTTCGAACCAAAACGAGCACACCACTTTGACAATAAGGCCTTATTAAAACAGTATGTCACGAAAACCTAAGCCTCCTTCATCTTTGGGCACTTTTACTTTGTTCCAATTAACAAGATGTGAAAACAAAAACTCAGAATACCCTCATAAAAATGTACACATTAACCTTTCCATTTTTACTGTCACGCTATTAGGAATCACAAATAATGACATTACGTAGTAGGCATGTGAAATGTCAAATTAAAACTTAATAAAAAAGATATCGATAATATTAATATAGTTGGGTATCGGGTTTGAGTTTTGCACACTTCTCATACTCGACTCTGAACCCGATCGAGTACCTTCTCCTCTCTTAATGCCTGACCCCGGACCCTATTTCAAATATCCGAACACGATCATTAGCTACTCACAAATACAGATGTTCATTGTCATCTCTAATCGAATCAATGGACAATGTAGCATTAACTATGAAAACATTACATTAAAGTACAAATATTGGTACAAATGTGACGTTACTTAATTTTTATTAATCAACTTTTACACGAAGATAGCCATAATAATAACTCAACAAAAACATTATTTAAAGTACAAAACATGAAAATAATTGAGATGAGATAATCAATGCTAGTCCATCAAATGAGGAGTATAAAATAGACTCAAAGTATATATGAGTGAGTTAATTTTCTTCTTTTTTAATTGTAAGGAGTGCGAGACACGAGAACTTCCCAGGGGTCACCCATCCTAGTACTACTTTCGCTCAAGCACGCTTAACTGCGAAATTCTGATGGGATTCGGTGCATTAGTGCTGATATATATGATCGCACCCAAGAGCGTGTTAATTGTGATAGAAGAAAACAAAGTAATTGTCTTTTAATGCATTAGCTAAAAGAGTTGAAGTCCAATTTAACCTTAATTCTTTTGATTTCGAGTTTTAAGTTTTCAATTAGAACAAGACCTTCCTATCGATCTTTCTATCTTCTTTTCAAAAGGATACACACATATAATACCTATTTTGTAAAATTAGTCTTTTGACAAACTCATGCCTATATAGGCACAATTTGTATTCATATGGTCTCAATCTTTTTCTACTTCTTGCATCAATTGAGGATCAATGAAACGATACTCTTTTCTTTTTAGAAAAGAACAAAGATATGTTTCCAAATGAAGTATTAATTTGTGCCACTTTCCTTCTTTTCTAAAAAAATGGCAGAGTTTGTTGTAGTGTGAAATGGGGGGCAGATGGTAGTGTAAATCTTCATTTCCTTGGATTCCAAAACTAATTGTAATATGTTTGTTGTTTGTTGGTGGTGGTGGGGTTCATTTTTCAAGTGTGGTGTTGCCCATCACCTTACTTGCATCTCCTTTCAGTACCAAGAGTATCATTGTGGGCTAACTAGCCAAAGAAAAGATAAATCTCTACCTCTCTTTTTACATTTACTTTTCTTAATTAAATCTTTAAAAGCTGTGCTTTTTTTTATTTATTAAGAAATTTCTGGAAGGAAACCCCTTTATCATATATTTATATATAGAACTAAATGAATATGATCAAGAAAAATTACATGAGCAAACCCCATATCTCCTTATTAAAGACATCTTACAATGAAAGCACATATGAGTTATTGCGACACAAATAAGGTTATGGACTATTCCATAAAAGAAAAGGATCAAAAAAGAGTTTTATGCTCATTATCCTTTAGTGGAGGATGCTTTTGATTTTTTACTACACGACACTAACAATAAAGTATTTGAAGATAAACATAACATCAAAGAATCGCATTTAGCTTTCATAAAGTGTACACAACCTAGGACCTTAATTAATTATGATTTATATATATGAAGCTTGAAGTAGCTTTTGTTATTTTCCTTTGTCACAAGAGATGGAACAAACAGACCATCCTAGTTATAGCTATCTAGGCCGGTTGTTACCCATTTATAAATTAGAGCTAGCTATATATCCTATAGAAAAAAAAGGCTATTAAAAAGGTTAATTGATGACCTAACTAATAAACTAACTCCCTAGAATGTTGGATTTACATCATTAGATTTGTCATTTAAAAGGGGAAATAAAGGTGTTTTGGATTCTCTTAAACACAAAGCATTACTAGACACTAGTAATTTCTTTGTTGAATGAGTTTCAATGTGAATTTAAATGAGCATTGATGATCATTAGTAATGTTTTCTTAGCTAAAACAATTCAATGTATCTTAAACCAAGGTTTTTCGAGTCATTAAGGTTCTTTTTCTTTCTTTCTTTCTTTATGGGACATGCATAAAACACACAACTTTGATGTGCTTCATATTTGTTGAGTCACATTCTATATGTGTATATTCTTCAAACATACTTAAATTAAAATTGTTAAATTAATGTGTTTCTTATTGAACATGTTTGAATGTTAATCATGTACATACACTTAATTATGGTTATTTTATCCTCTTAACACATTTCTTTTAAGTTAATTGTAGAATTATGTGCAAATTATGTAAAATAAATTCTTGTCAAAAAGTAAAATGCGATATATCTTAGGCCTTATTCTATGAAAAAGATGATTATTGGTGATGGTTTTGAGAAGATAATAATATTTTTTTGGTAAAAAAACTTAAAAGGTATTAATATATATATATATAATAAATAATAATAATTTAAAATAGATGTTATTTTAATATTTTGATTAATGAATTAATTTATTTAATGAATGAGAGGAGATTGAAGCGATAATTGAATTTGCTGGGTTATTTGAAAAACTCAAATTTCGAATAGAGCATCTTAGATTTTAGTTGAAAATAGGGGTAGATGTTAGTAGGATTTAGGGCTTGATTGTTTGTATAGGTTTAATTATTTGATGATTGATTATATTTGAATTTTAAAAAATAAAATCAAACCAAACAAGAAAAACAAAACTAGAATGGGAATGCTAATTAATTAATGATCATCACAGTCACCGGTCACCAACACAATTATAATTCACTTAGATATTTTAAAAAAAAAAAGGTAAAAGTAAAATCCTTCTTTTTCACTCAACTGTCAAACTGTAAATGATAGTGGTAACCATATCGACCCACCAAAATGATAATTGTCATAATTAAGAAAATCTTCCCTATATCTTTCTTTTCCATTATAATAATAAGATTATTTCTTTAGTGTATTTCAAAATTCAATTTAATTATTATAAACATAACCCCATGCATTTGAAAATAAAGTGTGTTTGGTTACTTTGTTTTGCTATGCACCATGCATTTCAAAAGCAAGAATGGATGGTCATGCTTCTCCAAACAGTCCCATCTTTCCCTACAACCAAAATAAATAAATAAATAAATAGACAACAGCTATTTAGCTCTTGCCAGTCAATCGTACCGATAGAGAGATGGTCGGTTTGATTGAAATAGTTGTTGAACATAAATTTATTATTAAGCCCCCAACAATTCAATTTGAGTAATTCAATATTCTTATAACAAATAATTATGCTTAAATTATTTTGTAATTAATTCTCATTATTTCCCTATTTATATTCTTTCATATACTCCTATAAATATGATAAAAAAATATTTTCATTAACAAAAACAAAATTATTATTGTAAAACTCAAATTAATTCGTTTTTATAATTACCTAAACAAATTAAAGAAATTATTCAACATTCTTCTATTCAAAATTTATTTTATTCATATAAATTTATCTTACTCTTTTAACATCTAAATTAACTCAGGACTAAAATAATTGGGAAATTTGAGTAAATAACCTCAAAGATGAGGTTATTTGAGGTGGTGGCAAAATATAATTTTAATTGCGTTCGTGGTCTTTTAATTTTTTTTTGACGAAATTGCCCTTTTCGCGAAACGCGAAGGGGCTTAGCGTTTCGCGAAGTGAATTAGGTTTAATATAAATACTGTAATTTTTTCATATCCTTCATTTTCTTTCTCTCTCTTCTCTTGTTCTCTCTTTCACGACGGCGGCGACGGAGGCTGCGGGGCGGCGGTTCAATTCATACAGATTTACAAGATCTTTATTTCAAACCCTAACCTAAATCGATTTATGTTTTTATTTACACGATTTTCATAAACCCTAACCCTAAACCTATTTTGCATGTAGGTCTTCGATTCTAAGGATTTGAAGGTCGAAGAAGATGTTCATGTTTTCATTTTCTTCATTTCAAACCCTTCGATTTAACCTATTCTTATTTGGTTCATATTTGTTCATATTTATGAGTTCATATTTGTTATTTGGTTCATATTTGAGCATTTCGTTAAATGTGGTTCATTAATGGGTTTTGCATATAATCTTGGATCATATGAGTTCCGTTTTAGGGAAGATTCGCTAAGGACTTACCGTTTCGTTAAGGACTTACCGTTTCGCTAAGTGCTTAGCGTTTCGCTAAGTGCTTGGCATTTTGCTAAGTGCTTAGCTTTTTGCGAAATGCTAAGCACTTAGCGAAACAGTTCTTGTCTGTCTTCATCACCGGTGAGACTGAGCTCAGGATTCCTAAAGGCTCCAGTTAGAGCCAAGAACCCTTTGATGGTTGCAAAAGCCTTAGGTGGAAAGTTTACATGGTATGTATCATGTATGTATGTAATGTAAGAAAATAAGAATATAATTGAAATTTGTTTGTTTGATTGTAGTTTCGAGAGGGATTGGCTACGGAAAGATCTGAACGTGATTGGGTTTGGGTTGATCGGATGGTTAGCACCTTCCAGTATTCCGGCGATCAACAGACTCTTTCCAGTATTGGGACTGAGCAATTAAATATATTTTTGTTTCTTTTTAATATTAATATACATAAACAAGTAAACAAACAGGTTAGGGCTGGTTACTTGGCACTTGAGATTGTTCTTGGCATTGACTTTTGGACAAATTGGATTCAAGGGCAGGACTGAAGATTACTTTAGTACATAAATAAATTAATTCTAATTAAGAAAATAATAATATGTAAAAAGTGAACTACTTTCTTTGGTATTTGTTAATGAATGTTTAAGCTGCTTTTGTTTCATTTCTTTCTATACCATTTCATTTATGCATCAAATTAAAACATAACCATTTCTCTACAAATGAACATTTGATTTATGCAAAAGTAAAAAAAAACAAACAAACATTTTCTATACCATTTCATTTATGCATCAAATTAAAACATAACCATAACAAACATTTTCTATACCATTTCATTTATGCATCAAATTAAAACATATCTGTAGGAATCGAACCCACAACCACATTGTTAAAAGCCACGCACTCTACCAGCTAAGCTAAGACAACTCATGTTTATGTATTTAGCGAAACAGTAAGTCCTTAGCGAAACGGTAAGTCCTTAGCGAAACGGGAAGTCCTTAGCGAAACGGAAAGTCCTTAGTGAAACGGGAAGTCCTTAGCGAAATGGGAAGTTCTTAGCGAAACGGTAAGTCCTTAGCGAAACGGGAAGTAAATCCTAAACAACAGTGATTCAAAGATGCATAAACCAAACATCAATAAACTTGAAATATCATTAGATAAACGTACCAAGTGGAACAATGCTCATGCTCGTCGTGAAACTCATTGTCGTGGATTTCGCCGTCGCCGCCGATCGCCGCCGCCCAGTTTAGAGAGAAGGAGGAGAAGAGCGGGAAGAGAGAGAAGGAGAAGAAAAGAAATGAAAAAAAAATGAGAGAGATTATATTAAATAGTAAAGATAATTTGGACATTTCACACATTCTCACTTCGCGAAACGCGAAATCCCTTCGTGTTTCGCGAAAAGGACAATTTCGTAAAAAAATAAAGACCACGAGCGCAATTTAATTATTAAGTTACCACCAGCTCAAATAACCTCATCTTTGAGGTTATTTAGTCAAATTTCCCAAAATAATTTAAGGGACAAAAATCAATCTATCAAAATTCACGAGTTCAATTCTCACTTAAAACGTCTTAAGTTAAAATAAAAATCATATAGTTTTGAAACTCAGTCCGATCATCAATCCGATGAAGGAACTGAATCACTGAATTACTGATTTAACCGGTGTGTCAACTGGTTCATTTAATGGGTTTCATATAATAATAAAATAATACAAAAATAATAAAAATTCATCAAATTTTTACAACTGTGGGTGTTTTTTAACCGAATTTTGACCAAACTAAACATAAAAAGATAATATATAAACTAATAATTATTATATGAAATATGAATCTCAAAATAGTATCAAACTATTGTTATCAACTATATGAAGTATGAACCTCAAAATAAGTCAAATTTTGACAAAAAAAATGATGATAATAACTTAAAAGAAGTTGAAATAAAAGAGACTTAATTAGATTATGCGAGAGACAATACTTCAAATCAAACTACAACCTCCAATTTTTGGATAACTATGTTTTTAGGTGGATAAAAACTAGGTTTAAGTTATGACTTGCAATGCCACCTTAAATTATTTTTTTAGTCGAGTAAAAGCGGAATCAACTGGTTCAGGTAGGAGATGGAGTTTTAGGTAAATGAAATAGTTTGTCATTCTTAGTGTCTAGAACTAGAAATCGGTCGTCTACCCATATGGAACTAGAAATAGGTAAACTCAACGGGGACAAAAAATGAGAAAAAAATAACTGTGAAAGTGATAAGTGAGAAAAAAAGAAGTGATTTAAAAAAATTAGAATAAATTCGCTGGGTTAACCCGGGCTGTCGAATTTTCTGTCCAACCGAATGATTAAACGGGTTTAACTAGGTTAATTGTATTTCCGATTTTTTCATCAACCAAACCCGATTTGATAATCGATTTATCGGTTTTTTCAGTTCAACCGATGGGTCAGGTCGGGTTTCCAAACTATGCAAAATCATGAGTGTCAGTGGGTATAGACTATAGAGTTTCCAACATTAAAATTTAACATCTAAATTCTCGTCTAATTATTTTAATTTTCTATATAATTTATTATTTAAATTAACAAAAATCAATTCCCTATAAAATAATGAATAATAAAAATAATAATCTTTCTTTTATAATTAAATAAAAAAGTGAAGCCCACCCACCCAGTAATTATATATTTAAGTCAATCATCCAGTAGCCCAATATAATTTCATTCGGCCCACCCGGATTAACTAAATTAGCTGCCGGCAATGAGAAAAGGTAAAACAAACAGGTTCATTTTTAACTTTTTACTTCTTTCACTAAATTTGGATTTACCATTCCAATTATTACTTTTCATAAATTATACAAGAACTGTCCGTCCACTTCAATGGCGGGGCGACGAACTGGAATCAGAACTCTACTCTTATGGCTTCCTCATCCTCTTACGAGAAATACGATATCAGGAAACGCAATCCAAACCCTAAATCTTGCGTCCTTTTAGTAATCGACATGCAAAACTACTTTTCCACCATAGCCAAACCAATCCTCCCTTCAATCACCACCACAATCGACCTCTGCCGTCGCGCATCCATTCCAATAATCTTCACGCGTCACTGCCACAAATCCCCCGCGGATTACGGCATGCTCGGCGAGTGGTGGAACAATGATCTCGTCTTTGACGGCACGCCCGAGGCGGAGTTGATGCCGGAGTTACGGCGGTTACCGTCTGAAGAGGTGGTGGAGAAGAATACCTACAGCGCTTTCAGAGCTACAGACCTAGAGGATCGATTGAAGGAGATTGGCGTCGAAGAGGTAATCGTGACTGGTGTTATGACGAATCTGTGCTGCGAGACGACGGCGAGAGAGGCTTTCGTTAGGGGATTTAGGGTTTTTTTCTCTACAGATGCGACTGCAACTTCTTCGCTGGAATTACATGAGGCGACGTTGATGAATATTGCTTACGGATTCGCTTACTTAGTCGATTGTAAGAAACTGAAGAATGCGTTATCATCCGTTGCAAATTCATGATACAGGTCAGTTTCAATTCGAAATACATAATTAGAATTAGGGTTCATGAATCTATGAAAATCAAAGTTGGGATTTGTATAGAAAGTTTAGCAGATAATAAAGTGATGCATTTGCTGCCTTCAAATTGGTTTGTATAGAAAGAATTACTGCTACTGCTATAATTTGCTACATGTAAACTGGATTATTCGATCAATCAAATGGAGTCGATGGCAACTTCTTATTCAGTAAGAAATGTCTGATTAGCTGAAGAGCCTCCTTAGCTTTAAATGTTGGTACTTCATGCCCTGCTCCCCTTACTGTTACAAATGTAAGCCCTTCATACTCAATTGTCCACCCACCAACCTTCAATGAACAAGAATCATCATCATCAAAGACAAACATAAGAGAAAGAGATCAATGTTTAAAAGAGAATCAAGTGTACCTGTTGTATATTAGTGTACCAAGGAGACCATTCTTTCTTTGTTTTTAAACCAAGCTTGTTTAGGGTTAATCTTGTCGAGGTTACTGGGATTCTTCCATCGGTGTCCCCACTAAAATGAACATTGATTCAGGAAATGAAGAAAGGGTTTTTTATTCTTTGTAAGCTAGAGATGAACGATGAACTCTCACCTGTAAACCCATATCCTTAAGCCGCCTGAAATTAGTTTCTTGATGATTGGTAGGATGGAAAAGGGGGCATCTTTCCAGTTATTGATAGCATCACTGAAAATACAACCACTGTTGGTTCTCGAAAGACAATAATGTTTGATGATATAAGTAGTGATGGAATAAAGGAATTTTACCTGCAATGAGTCCAACGATAAGGGATGTTGGTGACGTTGGCATGTAGCGCTCGCTGAACTTCAGGTCGGTTCATATATGCCTCTGTGTAAGCAGTGGTGCATGGATCGTACCCAGATGGTTTCATGTGCCATTTCTCCTACAAAACGAGAACAAGAAAATGACAAAATTTTATAATCATCGGTTTTAAATTACAAATTGATTGGTAGTGAAAAAAACTCACAAACTTGGAGAAGAGTTTAGGTGCGGCCCCTTTGATGGGGGTTCGCTGGTGCTTTCTTGGTTTGGGACATGTGGGTGCGTAAAGGCTGTACATGTCAATGAGATTGTAGACTTCGAAGTACTTATTGAGAGCTTTGTTGCAAGCCAGAGGCGGATTCAGCTCACTGAAATTGAAGACGCATTTTTTGTTTATCTCGTGGTAGACTTGATCCGATATGACTGCATGATCCCACGCGTAATCCACCATTCCCCTCTGATCGGTTCCATCGTCCATCAATGCGTTTCCAATCTTTTCCCCCACATTCCACCAATCAAATTTAGAAACAAAAAAATATAAAATCCTTCTTTGAGATCAATGCAAATGAAACTTACTATGAATCCTTTAAGGTTAATATGTTCCTTCTCTGAAGCTTTCTTGTTATTGTCGTAGATCATCTCAGCAAGTTGAGGAACATAATGCCCTAACACACATATTTATTATTTATCACGTGTATTATTATTATTAGGGGAGTATTGGGTAGATTAATCCGAAATTCAATTCGAATACTAAATACTAATTCGGATTGGATATTTCGGATTGGATTGAAATCGAATTAAATTAAATCGGATTGAATTAGGATTATCCAAATTATCCCTTTAAATTAAATTTCATCTCAATATAATATATATTTTACTTATCATCACTTTGACAACTATTTGTTTTTATTTTATTTTTATTATTTTTTCAGATTCAAATTTAATAATAATAAAAAGATCGATTTTTTAAAAAAAATATATATATATATATATATAATAAAAAAATAAATAAAAATAAAAATAATTGTTGACTAATTTCAAGTTGATATATAAATATTTTTTAGTTTGGATTATCCAAACCATTTTTAATTTGTATCTGATCGAACAAAACGAATTGATTTTACCCATTTGTTCCCTAACTATTATATATAAATAATAAATTACAAGATTAGAAATTATAAATCACCTGCATAGCTTTCTCCAGAAAGGTAGAATTCATGGGATTTGAATTGAGGGAACCTTTTGAACCATCCCAAAAGAAATTTATACGAATCCAAGGCTATTCACCAAATTTTAAGTTCAGATAAAACGCGACAAAAGAAAGAAAGAAACAATGAAGTTATTTAATTACCCGTATTTTTATCGCCAAGTTGGGCGATATCGCTGCTGGTGTTTGTGTAGGAAAACCCGACACCAACCGGGGAATCGATAAAAAGAAGATTGGCAGCTGAAATATAAATTAATTTTAAATAATAAAATGTTGAAACAATAAATAATTTATAAAAAAAAGAAAACCTTTGTTCCATGTGTGTTTATTGAATTTGAGATCTCTTGTGTTCTTCATGGGGAAGAAAGGACCCAACTCTTCTGCTGCTCCATACCCAATTGATGAACATCCAGGACCTGCATGCCAATTTAATATTATTAATTTAAAAAATTAAAATTAAAATTAAAGTAAATGTCTCCTTCAAGCCAGCTTGTGCCCAATGTTCCTTCATAATCTCTTTTCTAGAACATGGGACCATATAACAAATATAATAATAAAGTCAATTTATTTATAAGTGCATTATCTAACTACTCTCACGTAAATTTAATACAAGCAGTTGCCAATAAACAAACTAAATGAATCAACAATTCAAACCAACAGTTGCCAATATACAAATTATAGATCAATTAGAAATTTACCTCCATTAAGCCATAGAAGAAGAGGTTTGTTTTCAGGTTCATTGAAGGCCTCAAAGAACCAATAAAACAGAGCTCTTCCATGGCTTTCATTAACATTAACATAGCCAGAATATTGCCTGAATTCAACACGAGGCTGTCCGGGTAGTTTCACAACCCGGTCAGCCTCTTGTCGGGCCAGCACCTCTGGATCGACTCGCCCTGCTGCCGCCGCCGCCGCCGCCATCAACGCCAAGTTGATTAGAACAAAAAGACACATTCTTGAGGGAGTTTTGGAGACAGTACCCATATCCCCTCTCTCTATATGTTGGATGTAAATTTGAAGTTTATATAACAAGAAAGGAACAGGGGGTTGGGTTGGGATTTGGAAGTATAACGTATTTAGTATTAGAATATGATTTTGTAATTACTTTTTGGTTGGGATAGAGCCTTCTGATATATAAAAAAAAAACTTTAACGTAAGAGATGTCATTTAATACTCTAGCTACCAAAAGTAATAAACGCACTCCAATCTTTTTAGATTTTATTAAGGATATTTTTCTATCAAAGTTACAAATATTAATTACAATTGTGAAAAGTTAAAACTTAATGACTTAAACGGGTGTATGTAAAACAAGATAAACGGGTGTATTTGGTTTCTATTATAATGATCACATTCAAGATTTCAAAATGTTTTTGTTGTTTGTGAAATATAAACATTTTAATAATTATAACATTTTTTAAATTATGGATATATATTTTTGTAAATCTTTTAACAAGCGGGTTTATATATATATTGATCCATATTTAAACATATTTATTTGTAAATGAAAATCCAATTGGTTATGAATTATGATTGTGAGTACACGATTAAGTCACTTTTCATTAAACACTATTATTATTAATTTACTATATATATATATATATATGATTGGTCTCCTTGTCTACAACTATCAATCTTCATGACTCAATAATTAAAAAATCTTTATATTTGCTGTAACTCTTAATTATATAATATTTAATGAATTTTATAATATATATATATATATATATATATTATATTAGATTAGTATAAATCTTTTCGAGATTATGATAAAAATTATAGTGTAGCTCTTTTATTTTGTTTTGGTTTTTAATTATAAATCATTTTTTTAAATAATAATTAATTATCATTATTTTAATTAAGGAGTTACCTAAAAAAAATTAAATTGCAAAATAATGTCAACAAACTCAAAACACTAATCAAAAATCTAAATATTAATTAATAAAATGAAAAATTTATAATAATTAAAATTATAACGTAAAAAATCTAATGATCTTGTAATTTCTTTATTGTGACTCCAAAGATCTATAATAAAAAAGTAAAATAAGATGTTAGCAACCGCCTTTTACCTTTTTACGCTTCTTTTCCGTACATTTTAGGAGAGACTTGACCTTTACTGAGAAAGGACTTAGTGGAAAAGGAAGTGATGACTACGAGGAGGTGGGCTTGGGCTTGAAAGCAACCATCCTTTGAAGAAAGCGTAATAACTCACTGGTCTAGCTCCATGGCACCAAAAATATATCAGGGATCAAGTGATTCACCGAAATGACGAGATCTTGAAAGCAGCCTTTACAAGCCTTTTCAAGTGTCAATAGCGGGACGTTTTGTCAATCGAGGAAGGTTCTTGGAAACAACACCTAGAGATATTAAAAGTGAGAATGTTGACATGAGTAACGAGAAATCATGTCGAAAACACGATCGTCTTCAAGTGGAAGGTTTTATGCGTTCAGTCAATCTACGCTGAGTGAATCGGTTCCTAAGGAACCCCTGAAAGGACTGTCGTTCGTTCGATGGATACTGTTGTGTTGGGTGAAACAATTTTGTCTTCTCCATATTCTTATATGAATCGTATGAGCACGTCATCTGTCACCCCCACCGCGCTTACGACTCTATACCCCAACCCAACTTGCTTTGGGCCCCGGTCCTTCCATTTTCTCCCTTGGTAAGCGGACTGTGGGAGCATAGGGCGATATCCTCTTTTGATTGCTAGAAAGAATCTCTCTTTTATTTCTCCTGACCGAACCCGCCAAAAAAAGAACAATAGAGAAAGCTTTTCGGTCGCATTGAAGACATTTTTATCATCAGAGGAGGCTTCGTCGTCCAGTTTAAAGACGGTGCATGAGCGAAGTCAGATCCTCTTTTTTTGCATCCCATCAACAATCTTCTTTGGTTTTGGTACATAACAACTTGCATAAGCAAAGTCGAATATTGTTTCTAAATATAGATCCTGCACTCTCATCTATAGTCTCTAGCTATCATCATCTTTAGTAGTTAGTAAAGTTATATCTTTGACTTTCTTGGGTCTAACTAAGAACAAACTAATTAAACAGTATCGGAAGAATCTCTACCAAATATTATGAACGATAATAAAAAAAATTATTGACTAAGGGTTGGTAAACAAAGAGGGGGAAAAGTTCTATCAATAACTTATCATCTATATCAAAATGTAAAAAATTTATATAAATAATGAGATGAGACTGGTAGGAGGGCTTCCAACCGAAAGATCCATTTTAGTGACTATTAAAAATTTAAAAATAAACTCCAAATTTTTATCTCATTTCCTACTAAGAAGAAGATGGACACAAACTCAAAAAATATCACTAAGATAATCAGATGGTATGAACAACAAACGACCCTCCAACAATTGCAATATCATTTGAATTATAAAAATCTGAGATGGAAATTTCGGTCTGGCTAAACAAGATGCCATATCGAACAAAATATAACACAATCTCAAATTTGAACGGTGAAAAAAACGAGACATCCTCTTATGCTAATAAAGTCATTGAAATAGTTAAGAAGAAAAAACTTTTCTAACTTCTTTTAAGAATTTTTATTTTGAGAAAGATCATGTTCAATATAATTCACATAATTCAAACTAATTTATTATTATTATATATATATATATTATACAAGAATTGAACATCTACTTTAAAAAAATGTAATAAATAAATAAAATTGAGCATCTTCTTAAGTAATATAACGGAATCAAATGATAAATAATTATAGAATCTAACATTTGACTGTTCATAATAAATGTAGTTCTTTTAAATGAATGAATGTTCTAGGATTTATTTAATCAAGATTCATGGATAGTTGATCTTATTTTACTATGTATTGTTGAAAAAGTTGATAGATTTGAAATTATTCATTCAGTTATTTAAAATTTAAAACAAATAAATCAACTAAAACTATTGTGGGCTTATTTTATTTTATGTTTTACTTTGCTTAGAGTTGAAATAAGATTTGACAGCTTTTTCAGGATTCATCATATAAGTTATCATCATGAAAATGCTGGCATGTAATATATATATCTTCTAAGCTATGCAAAATGATATGGAAATTTTTAAAGCGTTGACCACTTTAATTAATTAGAGAATAAATGGAAGGTCCAATTATTTTTTAGAGTCAAAATTGAGTCATTAAATTGAATTTTGAATGCCAATTATTTGTAACAATAATAGTTGTCACAACTAATTATTAGACCAATTGAGTTATATCATTTCAGAGTTTAAACTTTAAATTTATAATTAGACAGGAATTTTCGCAAAGAGATGACTCATATTTTGTTTCTTCTAATTAACCAAATACAAGGTATTTAATAATTAGGTAACTAAAAAAAACCTGTGGACAAAAATCCATACAATAAAAATTCCCAACTAACTAAAAATATCTCTATTCAAGTTCCAAACTATAGCAAAAGCTACCAAGTTTGACCTCAAATATTAGTTAGATCATAAATCGATCTTATAATCTCAATGCTTTCTTACATTATTGATAAAAATTGCATATTTGATATTATTTACTTTTATAGATTAATATAATCTGAAAACAATTTTAAATTATCTTCAACAAATTTGTCGTTTTCAAAAATAAACACGGTTGTATCTTGTCAAATAAACAAATGTTTCAATTTCGATTCCATTATACCTAAGAAAACATTTTTTTATTGACAAATTAAAATTAAGTTAATGAATCCACTATACAGATGGAGAAGCTCCCAAAAAATACTCTTCTTTTTAGTCCAGTTATGCAAGACTCGGAAATCTACAAGCGTGTCAGATGGATTTTTCATAGCCGTGGGAAAATCGCAAATCATCGATAATATTTCATTAGAATCATTACCACTTAATCTTTGATGAATTTTTTTATCTCGTCTTCTGATGAAAATTGTCTATGAGAATCAAAGTAGTAATGTTTCATACCAAACTTAAGTCAGAAAGATTTTGATTTTTTCATACAAATTGGACATCCATCAATTCCGACAGTACTCCAACCAGATAGCATTGCATAAGCTGGAAAATCATTAATTGTCCATAGAAGAGCCGCTTTCATATTGAATGTTTGCCCACTTGATATGTCAAATGTTGAAACACCTTCAATCCACAATTGTTTTATCTCTTCTATTAATGGTTGCATGTAAATATCAATATTTTCTTTGGATTTTCTAGACCGAGCACAATTACAGAAAGAAATAAGTATGGTGTTTTCATACACATACCTGGTGGAAGATTGTATGGAGTCACAATCACCGGCCTACAAGAATAATTTTTACCAAACATACCAAAAGGTGCAAATCCATCGGCGCACAATCCTAAACAAATATTATGATGCTCTAATGCAAATTCTGGATATGTACAATCAAATGATTTCACGCTTCTCCATCTAAAGGATGACACATCACATCATTTTCAATATCATGTCGTGCATGCCACACGATATGTTTTGTTGTTACATGTGATGCATATAAACTCTGCAATCTTGGCGTCAAAGGCAAATATATTAATTGTTTTCCAAGTTTTTTCTTTTTAGCCTTTCCATCATTTTTCTCATATCTTGATTGTAAATCAAAACTTACAATGTTCAGATAGATTCTCATCTTTCCAGAAAAGTATACACCCTTTATTGCATGCATCAATCTTTACAACCAGTAAACCTAAATCATTAAGCAATTTCTTTGCATTATAATAATTTGTATGCAAGTTGTTGTCATGTGGCATTGGGTCGCGCATTAAATTGATAATGTCATCCATTGCACTTTTAAATAAATTATGATCATATTTGAGGTTGATAAGTCTCGCAGTTGCTGATAATTGTGTTTCACTTGGATGACCTTGCCAAATAGGTTGATCAACAGCATTTAACATTTCTCAAAACTTGTATCCTTCAACAAGATCATATAAAGGAACGTGTGAGGAAGAACTTTCATCTTCATTTTGTATTGGCGGATCACAATTAACAGCAGCATTGAAGATCATTTTACGATAAAAATTAGTGTCGTCAACACTAAAATTTGGTTCATCATTAACTTGTCTACCTGAAAATTGCATAAAACAAGTTGGCGGTTCCCCGTGATATACCCATGTATAATAGATCTCAACGAAGCCACTTCGATAAAGATGACTTCTACAAGTTTATGAATCCTGAAATTTACGATTTCCACATTTTCTACATGGTCACGAAATATGTCATGCATTCATAAATTTAGAATTCTGCATAGAAAAATGTATAAACTCTTTAGTCCCTTTAATGAACTCGTCAATTAATCCTCGAATATCAAACAATTTTTTGTTGTACATCCACAACCGATCTTCTCTCATATTTATAATATGCACCCTGATAATATATAAAAATTAATTCAGTTCTAAAAAGATTGAGAAAGAGTCAATATGAACAATTAAAATTTGTATTTTTAATTCTACATACTTCATTCTCATTAATCATAGTTTCAATCTATCAACTAACATATATAGCAATATAGTAAGTTCCTTTAACATAAATATAGTAAGTCTAAAATTCTCTAGCACATAGTAAAAGGGGCTAAAACCAAAACTATATATATGCCTGCCACTTCTCTCTTCCTCAACATATACAAGCATATCTCAATCTCAAATTTAACACTTCTCAAGTCATCTGACGTCACCAACCTATCTTTATTGATCGATTTATAAGCAAAAATGGTTGAATAAACTTAAATTAATAAGTTATTAGTTTTTTTATGTTTAATATTCCTAGAGTAATAATAATGATTTAGGGGTGAGTGAGATAACCAAGAGATTTGAGTGGGAGACTTATTCAATATTCACAATAATTTACTTTATCATTTGTCTATGATTTCTTATAAAGACTTGTAAGAATCCATTTGAGATGAATAATAAAAATATATTTTGCCATCTTGTTACCAACAAATTTGGTATAGAGCTATTGTGTTTGAGGTGAGCGTGAGAAAACATGTTAGTCTCAAAAGAGAACGTCGCGGTGTGCGCTGGCCGAGAGAGAAAAAAAGAGTGATCGAGAGCTTTGTGAGGTGTGTGTTGAGTGTAAACACTTTAGAGAAATGACAGGTCTAACCAATAGCATCCCACTATCCAAGTTGACAAAAGGCGTCAACTACGACAACTGGAAGGTGCAAATGAAGGCCCTTTTCGACTCCAAAGATAACTGGGATGCGGTCGAGACTAGGTATGAGGAACCGGAGAACACAAATGGGTATTCAAATGCCCAGTTGAACGCATTAAAGGTCGTTCGAGCTAAAGATAGGGTGGCTTTGTATCTAATATATAGATTTGTCGACGAATCTGTCTTTGAGAAGATAATTGAGGAAGAGGAGGACAAGGAAGTGAGCAAGTCGGCCAATAGATCTAGCATGGCCGAGGTCAAGCTCGGGGTGGTTGGACAAACATAAATAATAATATTTAGTGTTATAATTGTGGAGAGAATGAGCATGTTGCTAATGATTGTTAGTCGATAAAATGCTATAATTGCGGAAAGTTGGGTCATATTTCCAAAGACTGTAGATCCGAGAAGAAAAATGAGGAACCAACAAACTTCTTTACTGAGAAAAAGATGAAGGATTGTTGTTGGTGACAAAAATTCCAGAAACTGAGATCAAACCGAGCTATTCTGATAACTCATTTTGGTACTTGGATACTGACGCATGTAACCATATGTGTGGTGACAAGAGCTTATTCAAAATGCTCTCAAAGGTGGAGTCCGGGTCCATTTCTTTCGGTGATGCTTCAAAAGTAGCTGTCAAAGGTCGAGGAAAAATCAAGTATCAACAGAAAAATGGGGGAATTAGAGAGATCAGAGATGTTTACTACGTACCTGATCTCAAAAGCAATATACTAAGCTTGGGACAGTTGATGAAGAAATGGTATTCGACTCTAATGAAGGACCGAAACTAAAACTGAAGGATAAACTTGGGAGACTTATTGCTTAGGTAGAAATGAAGAAAAATTGTATGTATAAATTTGAGCTTAAAATAGTTCAAAATAAATGTATGCAACTTGATCTAGAGAATGAGGCCATGCAGTGGCATTATCGGTTTAGTCATCTTCACTTCGGGGGGTTGAACGAGCTGGTGAAAAAGGAGATGGTGCTTGGACTGCCTAACATTATATTCGAAAAGAGGTTCTATAAAGAATGTATGATTGGGAAGCAAGCGAGGACTTCTTTCCCAAGAAGTTCTGAATACAGAGCAAATGAGCAACTCAGACTGATCCATATTGATTTATGTGGGTCAATAACTCCAAAATCATTTAGTAGTAAGAGATATTTTCTCTCTTTAATTGATTGTTTTACGAGAAATATGTGGGTTTATTTTCTGAAGGAGAAGTCAAAAGTGTTTGAAACCTTCAAGAAATTTAAAGTGGTGGTGGAGAAAGAAACAAATAAAGTTATCAAAGGATTCTGATCTGATAGAGGAGGTGAGTTCACTTCTACCGAGTTCAACAAATACTGCGAGAACATGGAATCAAGCGTTTCTTGATTGTTCTATATTCTTCACAGCAAAACGATGTAGCAGAACGAAAGAACCGAACTGTTTTCGATATGGTTCGATCTATGTTGAAAGGAAAGAATATATCGAAACAGTTTTGGGTAGAGGTAGTGCAGTGCGAAGTCTATATACAAAATAGATGTCCACATGCAAAGCTAAAAGAGAAAACACCTCAAGAGATTTGGAGTTGTATGAAGCCGAGTGTCTTTCATCTCAAGGTGTTCGGTTGTGTGTCCTATGGGCAAGTACCAAGTCAGCACATGACAAAGTTATAAGATCGGATCAAGAAGTACATATTTATCGGGTATGATGAAAAATTTAAGGCATATAAATTATTTGATCTCGTTAACAAAAAATTGGTGGTGAGTCGAGATGTTCACGTGGAGGAATCAATGACATGGAATTGGAGTAACCCGATTGAGGAAGAAACAAGTTCAGAGGTTGTTATGCCTCCTATATCAACAACCATCGAGATTTCAAAAGATGAATCCAAGTCTCTACAGCCCAGAATGAGAAGTCTACAGGAGATATATGACACTACAAATGAAGTCTACATTGTATGTCTCCTCGTTGACTTAGAAGATTTGAATTTTGAGAAAGTTGTACAAGACGAGAAGTGGAGATCGGCCATGGATGAAGAAATTGGGGCAATTGAACGCAACAAAACCTGGGAGCTAACCGACCTTCCTGAAGGAGCTTGACCCATTGGAGTAAAATGGGTGTACAAAAAAAAGATGAATGTCGAGGGAGAGGTTGAGCGTTATAAGGCTCGACTTATGGTGAAGAGCTATAGACAAAATGAGGGAATCAATTATGATGAAGTCTTTGCTCCTGTCATGAGAATGGAGTCAATCTGACTTTTGATCTCGTTAGCTGCTCAAAATTAATGGCCGATTCTACAGATGGATGTGAAATCAGTCTTTCTAAATGGAGTACTAAATAAGGAGGTGTACGTCGAGCAACCACTCGGGTATATGAAGAGAGGTGATAAGAAGAAGGTTTTGAGATTCAAAAAATTCCTCTACGGGCTGAAACAGGCTCCTCGTGCTTAGAATGAGAGAATTGGCGAGTATTTTTTTAAAAACGGGTACGAGCAATTTCCGTACGAGCATGCCTTGTACACAAAGAAATCAGAAAATGATATGATGGTAGTCGCTCTCTATGTCGACGACCTCATATTCACCGGAAGCAACACATAACTGATTAAGGAGTTCAATGAGGTAATGAAGAAGGAGTTCGAGATGACAGACTTATGTATGATGAAATATTTTCTTGGCCTAGAAGTGAATAAGTCAGAGGAAGGGATTTTTATATCCTAAGAGAGGTACGCGCTTGAAATTTTAAAGAAGTTTAAAATTGAGGACTGCAACCCGGTTTTAACTCCAATGGAACTAGGCACTAAACTCTCAAAGTTTGATGGAGGAGAACGAGCTGATGCTGGGAGATATCGAAGCTTATTTAGAAGTCTAAGGTATCTTACAAGCACGAGACCCGACCTAATATCGAGTGTTGGGATAACAAACAGATTCATGGAGGATCCAAGCTATACACATTGGAAGGCCTTAAAGAGAATTCTGAGATATGTTCGAGAAACTCTTTCACTTGGTATTTTCTATTCAAAATAAGATGACTATCGATTAGTGGGTTACTCTGATAGTGATTGGTATGGTGATGTTGATGACCGAAAAATACTTTGTTGACCTGCGAGGCAGAGTATGTGGAAGCCACTTGGAGCGTGTGTCATGCAGTCTGACTTTCAAATTTACTAAGGCATTTGGGAGTGATCCGAGATGAAGGGATTGTAATTCGAGTTGATAACAAGTCGGCGATCGAGTTGGCAAAGAACCCGGTTAATCACGGAAGGAGCAAGCACATTGACGTCCGATTTCATTTCATTCGAGAACAAGTCAAAAAATGAAAGATTGATCTGGAGCATGTTGAAAGTCGAGCTGAAGCTGCTGACATATTCACCAAGCTACTACCGACCACACTGCTGGAGAGTTGTAAAAAGCTGATTGAAATGAAAGATGAGAAGAATATTTAAGTTTAAGGGAGGAAATTTGTTGAATAAACTTAAATTAATAAATTTTTAATTTTTGATGTTTAATATTTCTAGAGTAATAATAATGATTTAGGGGTGAGTGGGATAACCAAAAGATTTGAGTAAAAAATTATTCAATATTCACAATAATTTACTTTATCATTTGAAGAGTCAAGCATATGAAAAAATTATACTTTCTTATAAAGAATTGTAAGAATCTATTTGAGGTGAATAAGAAAAATATATTTTGTTATCTTGTTACCAACAAAAACCTCTCTTATTAACTTATCAAAGCATTCTCTGATAATTCTGAATTGTCCTAATCCTAATTGTTGTCCTAATTCGTATCTGTATCTGTCGTTGAAATTCAATATCTGGGTCGTTTTTTATTCCAAAATTTTCAAGGATAATTTGTTATTTTCTTTATAAGAATTGCAGATGAATCTATTCACAAACTCGCCCGAAAACAGACACAGATAGGATAATATTTTGCTAGCTCGGTTGCATTTGCATATATCAGGACAGTAGAGTACAATAAGAACATTCAGATACATTAAAATTAATAGTTCAGTTTCAGATTCGTAATAAGAACCCATTTATTTAGTTTTTGATATGTTGGTCAACTTAAGTTTCGTATATTCAATTACAGAACAAGCTGAGGAAGGTGTGAAGAAAATCGTTCCAAAAAAGCTAATAGTACATGATTCAACTACATCACATAACATATCATAAAAATTCAATAAACCCAAATAGGAAATGGGAAAACAGATTTCGTCACAGATTTCGTCAAAAAAAACTCTCAAAAATTATGTCATTAACAAATATTTCTTACGAAAACTAAATTCGTCAAAAAATATATCGAAAATACCTTCGGATTATTCTTGTGGATTTTGTGTCATGTGTTTACTATCCATAAAAGTGATGGAAATTAGCGTGGATAAATTTCCTTAATTTTTTTCTATGTTTTTTCTTATTTTCATTATCTTTTTTGACGTTTATTATTTTTGTCACAAATGACGTACATAAAATCGTCGGAAAATTCTGACGGCCTTCAACCGTCCGTAAATTTTTGTCACAAATACTCTCTTTTTTGTAGTGGTCTCATATACCATTAGACGTGAAAATGATTGTTTCACCATAAAAATGATAATGCATCAATTATGATGACACTATTTGAGATTCGTTCTGAAAAGTCTGTACAGTCGGTTGAAAAGTCCATCGCTCTTCCTAAAGACATTTGTATATGTTAATATTTGTGCACCTTCAGTTGGAATTGAACTCGTAACCTTTTACTATCTTTAATTTTATCTTTCAGTATTTTAATTTCTGATGTCATGTTTTGTATTGTGTGATTAAATAGTTTTTATTTAAAAAAATAAAATAAAAAAATAAATAGATTACTTTCATTTTTTTTTTGAATTAATTTGAATTGAATGTCATCAAAATTGAGAATAAGTATTATAATCATGTTACATACAAATATTAAAATAAGTTGAAACTTGAAACAATTGCTTAAGCATCGATATAGAAAACTATTATCTTAATAAATGAAAAACTGGCAGTTGGGAAAAGGAACAAGAAAATATTTTTTTCAGAATCTAATATTTTTTACCACAGGATATGTTGCCCAGTTTTTCTCCAAAAAGCATGAACCACATAAGTGGGAGGATCGAGACGGTTTGGTTGGAGAAATTGGATTACCATCTTTGTCCGAATCTATCAAACCCACCCCGATCCATGACAGGAATTTTAAATAAGAAACATCGAATTTTCTGTTCAAAGTCAATAATCATTTCATTTAAAATATAAATAATTAATATATTTATAAGAACATAAATTTGTAATGTTTGCATTACATAAGAGATAAAAAAAAATAGTGAAAAAATAAATAATTAATTAATAATTGCATTAAATAAATATATATTAATTATTTTAAACATTATCATTCAAAACAAAATTTGGGTTCGGTTGGGAGATTGATGTGGGCCATGTAAATATCATTTCTGTTCCAAATCCCGGTCAACATATTTCGGGTTTTTTTAATTCCGCTCCGATCCAGGTCAAAACGGAGAAAACCATACTAATTGGAGAAAACCATACTAATCAGTTCAGTTCAATTCAAATCAGTTAATATAGACGGTTTCAAATTATTCAAATTATCATATCCTTGTATGCAAGCCCGGTTTGATGAGAGCTTTCTTAAAATAGTCTCATTTGAAATTCAACTTTCCAAACTAGCCCCATTTATTCATTCTTTCTTAAACTAACTTCTTTTAACTCGGTATATATATATATATATATATATATATATATATATATATATATATATATATATATATATATATATATATATATATATATATATATATATATATATATATATATATATTTAATTTTTTTTTATTAATATAATAACTTATTATTAAATATATATTATATATTTAATTATTTTAAAAAAATTATAATATAATAAATATTATCATCACCTTTATAAATAATTAATATATAATTATTTCAATATAACGATTTTTTTTATAAATGATTCATGCAAATTATAAAAATATAAGTCATTTATGATAACGATGAAACAATATAAAATGAATGAATAAATACAACAACTTAATAATTAATAAAAAAAAATTACAGCAATCTTATTTTAAAATTATTGACGATTTTGTTGAGAACATCGTTTACTACGTCTCGTATGACCTTCTTACCAACACCTCTTACAAATTATGGTCCTTCGTGAATTGTCCATTTCAGTTCGAATTTGTTGACTTTGACCTCGTTTATTTTTTTCTTTCTCAAATTTTTATTAGGAATGAGATTATCATATTTTTCCAATCATGTGCTAATGGAAACGTTCAATATGTTGCGTTAGGTATGAGATGAAATTCATACTTCCACGTCTCATAAAGTGTTGTCAAATTATGATATGACTCAATGTATTGAGTCCAATCATGCTTGCATACTAAACAAGTAGCAACTATATGCGAACATAGAACAAAATATTCATGCAGGTCGACGATATACTTGTTGTCACCTCTCCAAAAACTTTTATTAGTTTTGTAATGTGCAGTAGTCACCTCAAAAATCCCGATTTACTAATTGTATGGAAAAAAATTAATGTGTTGATGTATATTGCTTTCAATCTTTTCAAATAAATCTCTTGATAACTTGCAATAAGTATGACCATTTTGAAAATCATTCAATGTTTTGGTCCGTATTTCTGCAACAATCTTTACCGAACGATAATATATATTCCATCATTGATGTGATCGATAATTTATTATTATTATTATTTATATATTGAAAAGTGTACGAAGAAAAAAAAAAGAAACTAAATAATTTATAATAAAGATTTGGTAGGAAGAGAATACTTAATAAAAAAAATGGATGAAAATATTTTATGATGATACATAAAATATTATAAAAAAAATCATTAAAAAAATTGATATAGAACAAAAAATAATTTAAATAATTAAATATATAATATATATTTAATAATAAGTTATTATATTAATAAAAAAATAATATATATATATATATAAATATCTGAGTTAAGAGTTTGAAAAGTGAAAGGGACAAGTTGGAGAAAGATAGAACAAATTAGACTAGTTTGGGAACTTAAATTTCATACTAGGCTACTTTAGAAAAACATTAAACCCAGTTTAATGGTGCAAGACAAATTTGAAATATATAAAACCTAATTAATTTATTATATATATAAATTATAATATTTATTGATCAATCTGCTACCATTTTTTTTATTTGAGAAAATTATCAATTTATAAAAAAAATCGTACAAAATTAAAAAACATAAATACAACTCTGCTCTCCATTCTTACTTCTTTTCTCACTTGTTTATATATATATTAATATTCACTTTAAATAATATTGTAATCTTACAAAGTATTATGTCATACAAAAGATTAGTAATGATATAATTAAAAAAGAGTTATTAAAACCATTAAAATATGTGTCTAAAGAAACTATAATGAGTATTTTTATTGAATTGAATTGTGCTAATTATAAAATGCGATAATCTATAAATTATTATTATAATGAAATTTTTTATAGGTAGTTATTATAATTATATATTTTTTTTAAAGTTTATATTTGTATAATTGTTTTAATTTTGTGCCCACATTTTTTTCACCTATTCTCTAACCATATGATAGGATAGACATTAAATTATGATGGATACTTTGCATTTAGTACATCAATCGACCACATTAATACAATATGATTCAAAATATATTTTTTCAATATAAAAATCTTGCTTCAACCATAGCACACATAATTGCGTATGCCTTCCCAATAATAAGATGTGCAAATGTACATGTAACCCATTTAATAAAGATTAATTGCTACTCTCAACTTGAATTCAAAACTAGGCTTAGAGCATCAGCAGCGCACAAGACCTCTGCCCTCTTTTTTTGTGAAATCAATATTCCACATCAACAGAAAGCGGACACACATTGTACTTGGTCAAAACACTTCAATGCTTCTGCCCGTCCTCTTATCTAAATAATAAATTTTATTTATACTATTTTAAATAAATAACTAATTTATAATATAGGAATATTATAACTAATATTCCTATATTATAGGAGAATTTGAGATTTTAAAATCGCGTGTTAATATAATTAATAAAAAAATATATTAATTTATTTAAAATATATATTTATTAATTAAATGAGTAATATTCTGTATTATATATATTATAGGAGAATTTGACAATTTCACCCTTAAAACATATTAATATAATTAATATAAATATAAAATATTTTTATAATTTAAAATATATTATAATTATTTTAGGTCCTCACAAATCATTTTTTTATGTAAGAAAATAATATTTTGAAACATGTCTTCAGTCAATTTGTCCCGAATTTATTGTTATTGTTAGTTTAATTTTTAGTAAATTTATTCTGATTCACTGATGATTTGAGATAGCTAATACGGCGTTGGAGTCGGCATGTTTATGTGTGAGTTTTGGTTTCGTATTGTCTCCTTTGAGTTTTTCGTTTTGGCATCATCTGTGATTGGCTAATCATTTTGCTAGTATTTTTTGGAATCGTGCCTCGATTCGGTTCCTTTTGATTGCGTTGCGCATGACGACAGATAATTTTTTTTATCGATGTTTTAGTACTGGTTCTAATATCTTCGGTTGTGGGCGGTATTTATTTTGTTCTTCATTTTAACGGGCTTATTTCGAACTATCATTCTTTTGGATCTCAACTTGGTTGGGGTTGGAACTCGTCCATAACAATTATAATATAAAAAATTAAGAACTTTTTTATTTTTAATTCTTTTTATGAAATAAATTTCGCTAAAAAAATCATTATACTTTTATATAATATTACAAAAACAGCTAGGCACGATGAAAAAAGAAATGATTGCTGGAGAGAATTTGGTAGAGAAAATGATGTGGCGCAATCTGATTGGCCCAAAAAATAATAAAAAATTTATCTCTTTTTTCTTCATCCTTTACCTTTTTTTCAGCCATTGATATAGTGACATATTCTCCCCATTCCTTCTTCCAAATTTCCTTCCCTATCACTCTTTTGATGAAAATCCATTATATTTGAAATAATAATAGACCAAAAATAGTATAGTTAACTTTTTAAACTAAAGTCATTCAAGGCAATCAAAAATATATATATATGATAAAATGAAAAGAAAAGCGCAATTTTATTCTTATTTATATATAAAATCAAATGATGGGTTAAGGCATACCCGGGCTTGGCCAGATTGAATTAGCTTGCAGATAACAAAACTACTTCCCCTACCTTAATTATTCACTCAAGATTAATGACAAACTTTTGTGCCTAAATATATATATATATATGTTCCTCTGCGTACCAATATCATTAAATTTAAGACTGCAAAATAAATGAAGCTGCCTAAATTGAACCGAATCGATCTAAATCGAATAACTGACTTTTTATGAAAACGACTAAACCAAATTGACGATTTGGTTGCTTAGTTTAGTGGTGGTCAAACCGCCAAACTGGCTGACTAAACTGTTGAAAATAAATTACAATATTACATTTACGGTATGTTCATGGGATACACCCTACAATGCTACAATCTTAAGAAAATTCTAGTATAAGTTATGAAAAAAAAATCTATATATTTTAGTGTATAATATTGATAAAAGAAAATAAAATTAACAACAAATAAATTAAATATTTTCTTATTATATAATACAACTAGAAGAATACAGTAACAATATTTTGGAGACTCTCTAACAATATTGAATAAAATATTGATATTGACCTAATTAAATTTATTTAAAAGTGCAATTATACACTTTAGAAAATCAAATATTTTACCTTAAAAATATCGTTTTTTTTTTAAAGTTGTGTATGAGTTTTAATTGTGAGAGAATTATTACAATATTCTTACAACAGTTTTGATAGTAAAAGTTAGAAATATGTTGCTCTTCGAAAGTAAATGTATGACTATTTGCCCGAAACATTAAAAATTTTGTGTTCGCATTTTTTGCTTTCTTTTAGTTTTACAATTATTTTGTACTATTTTTCTTGAATTAAATTTATGGAATACTTAATCTCCTAATATCCTAACACTAACATAATTATTTTGTACTGGTTTTCTTAAATTAAATTTAAAGGATACTTAATTTCCTAATATCCTAACATTAACATAATTAAAATTTATAAAATATACATTATTTAGTTAGAACTTATAATTATAGTTGATATTCTTTTTTTAATAATTAAATTTTCAACCAATAAATTATTTGTTGTTCAAAATTAACTACATTAGTTGATATAAAATTTTAAAACTAATCAATTTTCTAACCGATCAATAATAAATTAAACCCATATTTTGAAATTTTTTTAAGACCTATTTCAACAATTTGGTCGTGTGAATCCCTTGAATTAGTATGGCGACTATGATGCTTTGTATTTGTTATATTTTAATATTAAAGTTAATAAATAATTAGAAGGATCTATCGTTGGCTCATAGCAAGGAAACGTGTTTGTGTGTGACGAAGAAAACTGTTGGGACTGATCATATTAATTAGGTTAACAATCACCACCCACTTTTCACCTCCTTAAGAGAAACCTTTCTTTCTTTCTTCAATTTTTCAAATAAACCCAAATCAAAAAGTAACAACATTGCAATTTGCTTATCCCAACAACGTTAATTTGGACACCCACCAAATTCCAAACCCACAAAATATTAAAATAATACAAATATTTCATCCAATTGACAACACTTTGTTCATTCCAAATGGGTTAACCTTAAACCCAACCCAACATGCAAATTAAAGTAAACCCTTTTTTGTCTTTTCAGCTCACCCAAACCGAACCACACTGTCCTCATGTAAACTTATTCACGCCAATAACGACATTATATTAACACAATAATGAAACCTTCATTCCAACTAACTAAATTCATCTCCCATGCAATTTTAGTGATCAAAAAAACCATGACTACTACTCTTTCCCTCCTCCCCTTGCCGGAGATCCTCCTTGCTCTGTCGGTTTTCGTCGCCATCCATTCTCTCCGGCAAAGAAAACGACAAGGCTTACCAGCATGGCCGTTTCTCGGTATGTTACCCTCCTTGTTCATTGGCTTTAAAGGAAACCTCTACGAATGGATCACAGAAGTCCTCTGTCGAATGAATGGGACTTTTCTCTTCAAGGGTCCTTGGTTTTCGAACCTCAATTGCGTTGTAACCTCTGACCCAAGAAACTTGGAGTATTTACTCAAAACCAAGTTCCTCAACTTTCCTAAAGGTGGGTATTTTAGGGATACCGTTCGTGATATGCTCGGGGATGGGATTTTCAACGCGGATGATGAAACCTGGCAGAGGCAGAGGAAAGCGGCGAGTATTGAGTTTCACTCGGCTAAATTCCGCCGACTCACGACGGAATCGTTGGTGGAACTCGTTCATTCGCGTCTTCTCCCTGTTTTGGAACAAGATCACTCTCTTAATATCGACCTTCAAGACGTCCTTCTCCGGTTAACGTTCGATAACGTGTGTATGATCGCATTCGGAGTAGACCCAGGTTGTTTACGGCCGGGATCACCTGAAATACCCTTCGCCAAGGCGTTCGAGGATGCAACAGAGGCGACTCTGTTCCGGTTTATTACTCCGACCATTGTATGGAAAGTGATGAGACAGACTAATATGTTTTTCGAGAGGACGCTAAAACAAGCTATAAAGACTGTTGATGAATTTGCTAACGAGGTTATACGGAGGAGGAAGAAAGAACTGTCAACTGCCGCCTCCGACGAGGAGAAGATACAGAGGTCTGATTTGCTGACGATTTTCATGACATCCAAGGACGAGAACGGGGAAGTGTATTCAGGGAAGTTCTTGAGGGATATTTGTGTTAATTTTATCCTGGCGGGGAGGGACACTTCATCGGTGGCTCTGAGTTGGTTTTTCTGGCTGTTGGATAAGCATAAGGATGTGGAGAAGAAGATTCTAGAAGAATTAAACAGAATTGTCGGGGAAAGAGAAGATGATGAATGTATTAATTTGGTGTTTAAACCAGAGGAAGTGAAGAAGATGGAGTATTTACAGGCTGCTCTTTCTGAAGCCTTAAGATTATACCCTTCTGTACCAGTTGATCACAAAGAGGTATTAATTAATTAATCATAATCGATTGTTACATGTATAAATTAAGTATCTTTAATTAATTATTAATTTGTTTGATCATAGGTTGTTGAAGATGATGTTTTTCCAGATGGGACAGTGGTAAAAAAGGGTACAAAAATAGTGTATGCAATATATTCAATGGGAAGGATGGAAGGAATATGGGGAAATGATTGTTTGGAATTTAAACCAGAGAGGTGGTTGAAGGATGGAAAACGGTTTATGAGTGAATCGGCTTATAAGTTCACTGCTTTTAACGGCGGGCCAAGGCTCTGTTTAGGGAAGGACTTTGCTTATTACCAAATGAAATTTGTGGCTGCCTCTATTTTGTGTCGTTATCGTGTTGAAGTCGTCGCTGGACAAGTTGTTGCACCGAAACTCGCACTTACTATGTACATGAAGAATGGCTTGAAGGTTAAGCTTCAACAAAGGCAGGATCATCCATTTCACCTTCAAAAATATTTCAACAATTGATGATGCTTTGATTAATTATTGTGTGATATGTACTTTGGGGTTCATTATTATGCTTGTTTTGACTTCTATTTAGTTTTCACCAGTTTGGTTATTATTTATTTGCAATTTTTTAACTAATGTTATGCCGCATATATATGTGGTGTAAATATGGTAAGTTAAAAAGAAAAATAGTCTAAAACCATAAAACTATTCAAACAATTTGTTATGTTTTATACCATCATGACCTGAAAAAATAGAACATTAATTCTTATACTTATCTTCTTTTTGTTCTTTGATTAACATATAACACAATTGACCCTATTATGATACACTTTTTGAGACTGATATATGCAACTTCTCTTTGATTCTCTGTTATATATGTTATGAATTTATCAATGTTTTTCAACCAAGAATCTCACCATAAATCATTAATTAATGAAAAATGCGTAGAATCAGAAGAAAATTTTAATTTCTTCATTCAACCGGAACAATTATGCGTAAATCACATATAAAGTATGTCGATCATTTACAGTATAACTAACTATATAAGACATTAAGATATACATATATATACCAAACAACTAGCTGCTTAAGAATTGCATACTCCTAACAAAAATCAACCATCAGATTAATGGAGGGAATTGTATGAGAGGGAAAAAAAAGATGCTAATAAGGCTTCTTATTTCTATCTATATGTATGTAGTCTTCTATATATCTTGTATGAGCATGTTCAAAGAAGAAAGGAAAACAGATTAATGGAGGAATTGTGTGAGATGGAACAAATGAACATACTAATCGAGTGCTGCTTTGTTTCTCCTCCCCACTATAGGCTTTGGGAAGCCATCAAAGATTGGTTTGGCAATGACAGCAGTTGAGAGGAGTTGACGGTCTGATTTCAATCTCCATTTAGATTTTGGCCAGATTGATGAAGAAGATGAACTGTTGTTGTCCTGATCCTGGATACTAGACAAACTACAAGACTTCCTTACCTCAATGCACCCGTCTGCCCCACAGGAGTTTCCTAATCTTATAGGACTTGGATTAATTAATGTCCTACCCGAAGAACCATCTGATGATGGTTCAATTCCCGAAGCAATCATATTCCTACTGGCTGCTTTAGATCTAAGCGCCAAACCTGTTCCAGCAATTGCTGAATATTCTCTACCGCAGTCCTCTTTCAGTGGCTTCTCTGGTATCAAAGAACCAAAATCTATTACGGGTGCTTGACATCTTCTATCAGAGTTGGTAATTGAATCAGCTGTAACCGCATTGTCATCATCTGTGTTACTCGACTTTCCATTTTCTGACAGACTGTAATCTATGCTTTTGGATCTTCTGCGATGGCTTAAGTGTGGATTAGAACAAGATGGTGAATCTAATTCTAAATACTGAGAACTATCTCCTTCTTTGTTGTGCATCATTTCAGAGCAAACTTTTTCTTCTCTTGTTGGCTTAAGGCCATAGAAGCTTTGTAAGATACTCATAGCTGGAGAAACCTCTCTATGATTATGACTATGATCAGGAGACGATGAATTCAATTGTAGTGACTGGAAAGATGTAAGTAAATCAGAGCTCCTACGACAACCTCTGACCTGTAATTCTGATCTATCCACACCATTACTGTATAAACAGATAATTAAGTAACATTAGAAGAACACCAATTAGGCAATCATCATGTTATATAAGTAAATTCTGGCCTTGAATTCTTACTTACCATTGATCATCAAAACTTCTTGATAAAGTAGGAGATGGAGGGTGTTTTCCTGGAAGTGGTATATGAATTGACTTTAGAGCAAACATTTGTCTATCCGTCATGAGGCCATTTATCCTCTTAATATCAGTTACCTGATGAAGAACAAACCCTAATTTTAATAATCTAAGAAAGTTCATCCTGCAGCTAATAACCAGCCAATCCTTCAAGTCCTTAAAATAACCCAATTGGAAAAGGTAATGTATTGGCGTATTTATATAATGAATTACCTCAACACCGTACATAATCGCAATGCCTGCTAGTGTATCCATTTTGGAGACGTAATGCTGTATGTAATTATTACATCCACCAAGACCTAATGAAATAATGCTTCCGTTAGGCGAACATGAAGCGGAAGACGAACCAGTAGAAGACGAAGGCGATAGAACCCTAACTGTTGACGAAAGCTTCAATTCCTTTCTTCCATCGTCAAGATTGTAATCGTAAAATTCTCTATTCCTATGCAATTTCATTTGCAAATCAACGTCTCTAATTACTCCCGGCATCTAGGATCTTTGATCATCGAATGAAATCAAAATTGAAATTGAAATTGAAAATGAAGAAATCCAGATTATTTTGATGAATGGATGAAGATGGTAATATCAATATTTCCATGCAAATTTTTTATAGGTCTTGTTTGTTTTCACTTTTAGAGTTTGACATTCTGGCCATCAAACAAACCTTCTGTGGTGTTTAGCTTCCAAACAGTCCCTTGACACGTCACACTTGAGGTATTACAAAACGGCCTATGAGCGGGTGGTTATGGATAAGTGGAGGGAGAAAGGATAGAATTCTGACATCTGACAATAGAGAGAGAAACCGCCATGGCTACTCTGCAACTATTTGCTGATTGTTGTTCAGCTTCAATGGGGGTTGAAGCAATCAGAGTAAAGGTTTCTCATTTCCGTTTCTTCAACGTAAATTCACTTACATTACGCAACAACAGGTTCATTCCGAGAGCCTCCCTTCAGGAAATACCCCCACCTTCTTCATCATCTCCTAAAACTCGGAGGAATTTCCTGACTGAATCCGCCGCGCTCTCCATTTCCGTCGTCGGAATCGATCAGAAGGTTGCAAGAGCAGAAGATACTCTCTCCGAATGGGAAAGGGTTTTCCTTCCTATTGACCCTGGGGTTGTTCTTCTTGACATTGCATTCGTCCCAGATGACCCAAATCACGGTAATTTAATTTCTATTTTATGCTAAGAAGAGGATGAAATACTTAATTGTGGTTGTTTATTACAAGTAGGGTTTCTTCTTGGAACACGGCAGACCATTTTAGAGACGAAAGATAGAGGAAACAGTTGGTTTCCACGTTCTATAGCTTCTGCTGAAGAAGAAGACTTCAATTATAGGTTTAATTCTATTAGTTTCAAAGGAAAGGAAGGATGGATTGTTGGAAAACCTGCAATCTTGTTGTATACTTCTGATGCTGGTGAGACCTGGCAAAGGGTACCCTTAAGTTCTCAACTTCCTGGTGATTTGGTATATATACAGGCAACTGGTGATAAGGGTGCTGAAATGGTTACTGATGAAGGTGCTATTTATGTTACTTCAAATGGGGGCTATAATTGGAAGGCCTCTGTGCAGGAGACTGTCTCAGCTACTCTTAATAGGTCCTTATTATTATTCTGAAGTGGATAATATATTGATGTTTGTATGCTTTATTGTTGTTAACTTTGTTATGTTTATGTTGTGATTGCAGAACAGTTTCTAGTGGGATTAGTGGTGCCAGTTATTATACGGGAACTTTCAATACTGTTAATCGTTCTCCTGATGGTCGGTATGTTGCTGTATCGAGCCGTGGGAATTTCTATCTGACTTGGGAGCCAGGGCAGGTGAATGATGATTTTCATTCACACTTTTTAAGTATTCAATTTTTGAAAATTGAAAATTGGATTAGGGTTTTGGAATAATGGTTTGTGAATTGTTGTTGAAGCCATACTGGCAACCACATAACAGGGCAGTTGCGAGAAGAATTCAGAATATGGGATGGAGAGCTGATGGAGGTCTTTGGCTTCTCGTACGTGGTGGGGGTCTTTATCTAAGCAAAGGATCAGGGGTAACAAATTATTGGTGTCTTGTTCTTTACCTTGATTGTGTTTTGTTCTTTTTTCTCAATTGTATCTTATCTTCTTCAGTTAACCGAGGACTTTGAAGAAATTCAAGTACAAAGTCGTGGTTTTGGAATTCTTGATGTTGGCTATCGTTCCAAGGTAAAAAGAAAAGACTATTCATTTCCTAATAGATTTCTTCATTTACTTATTAAACTAACTACCAACATCTTTATGTGGTGATTTATGGTGCAATTTACAGGATGAAGCTTGGGCAGCTGGGGGAAGTGGGATTTTGTTGAGAACCACGAATGGAGGCAAATCTTGGATTCGTGACAAGGCGGCAGACAATATTGCAGCCAATCTCTACTCTGTAAAGTGAGATTCATCTTTAAAAACCTTTTAGTTGTTTCTTTTGGTTTTTTAATAGAAGTTCGTGAATTTTGTTTTCTTTCTAATGGATGATTCACTACTATACTGTAGGTTCATCGATGAGAGAAAGGGATTTGTGTTGGGAAATGATGGTGTTTTGCTTCGCTATTTGGGATGATAAATATTGATTGATTGGTTGATTCTTCCTCAGTCTGCTAATATGGTGAGAGCATCATACATATAAATATATATATAAAGATCTTGTTTCTGTTGTTTTTGTATGTTATGAAGATGATGATGATGAACTCCAAACAGTATGTGTTGCTTATCATCTTGACAATGATGGACTTATGAGTAATTAAACGGCAATTCCTCCTCTAACTACTCATGAGGATTCATCATTTTCTTTTCCAAGCTTTTTTCATAGAAATTATGAATATATGACTTTTTACTCGAAAATTATTCAATAATAATGTCATCCAATTTGTTACTTTTCAAATTGATTATATGAGTTTTGGCATACTTTTATGTTTTGGTTACAGCTTATTATATATGGGTATCTGCAATTTCAAAATACTACAGCATGACCTTCAAAATATATACCAGGGTATCTGCAATTTCATCATTCATATAACCATTAATACAATTGATCTCAATAATATATATTTTTTTAAAGACTAGTGGACTATAATTTAAAGAAATTTATAGTTGTTGGGTGTAACAAATTTAGTTTGGTTTAAAATACAATAAATATTATTTCAATAAAAAAAATACTCAAATTAATTTTTTTACTTAGTTCAATCACATAGCAACTTACAAGCTAAGCAACCAAACAATACTTTAAAACTAATGTTGAAACTAAAAATTTAATTTCAACTTTTTTTCTTTGTAGAGGAAACAGTTTATCTATAATTTCATCCATAAAAAAATAAATTTTGGATTAGTTTAATATTTAAAATATACCTGAAGAGTAAAATAAAGATAAGATGATATAATATGAATTAAAAGAAATTCAAAACCGAGAATAATAACCAGGTAATTTCTATTTCAATCATTAAACAAGAATAATTCAGCTGTTTAAAAAAACATTACTATTAAAATTAAACTACAAAACTTGACCAAGTACACAACATATAAGAGGATTAATTAAGTTTTAAACTAATGAAAACAATCACAAAATTGAAAACACATTTCTTTTCTTCCAGTCTTCAGTACTCTGATGAAGAACTCAATCAAACCTATTCATCCTGCCACGTCCTCTGCCACCACCACCACGGCGGCCACCGCCACCCCTGCCACCACCACGACCACCACCTCGGCCACCACCAAAACTTCGGCCACCGCCTCCTCGGCCACCTCCAAAACGGCCACCACCTCCGCGGCCACCACCAAAACCACGGCCACCACCTCTACCACCTCTTCCACCACCATCACGGTCCCTTGGCCTGGCTTCTTCTACAGCCAAGGTATGACCACCAAGTTCCTCTCCATTGTATTCTAAAGCTTTATTTAAGCTTTCTTTGTCAGCAAAATCCATGTAAGCAATCCTAATATAATACACCAAGTGAAAACAAAAAGAAAGTTAGCCTCTGTAATAAGTCCAATGGTTATCAAATCAAATGTAAATAAAATCATTTAGGTGCGTGCGTACCCTTTAATCTCATCGGATCCGTAATCCTTAGGAATATGAATCCTTGTAATATCTCCACATGGGCCAAAATGTTCCTCCAAAAGACTTCTCACCTGTGATTTGAGAGTCAAGAAGTTAATCCTCAAAATAGTGTATAATAGAAATGAATTACTGATCAAATAAATAAACAGAAGAGACAATAGAGCACCTTTTCTTCCCCTCCACTTTGATCAAATCCACGAATAAATGCAGTAAGACCTTTATCACCTCTGTAATTGCAAGACAGTGAACAAAAATTCCATGTTAATGGTCGATAATGGATTTAGAATAGGACTCTACAAATATAGGTGGTGAGTTATATACCCAGTAGATGGAGTTTGTGGAGATCTAACTTTAGCCAAATCAAGTTTTACATCACGACCTAACAATTGCTTCCCATTCAATTCCAAGGCCTGAAAAAAATTTACAGACAGTTTGCAAGTGTTAGGGAACATATAACATAAATGCAAAACATAATGAATTGAAAAGGAGCGTTGAATGAAACAAGTTATTCTAAGCTAGAAATAAAGCCTTTTATCATATATTTGAAAAGTGACTCTTTAAAATATGTCATAGTTGTGTAATTAAGTAATCAAAAAGAAAAAGAAAAATGAACCTTCTTGGCAGCTTCATGTGTAGAAAAGTCAACATGACCAAAGCCTCTAAATTTACCCTCCATATCTGATGCAAGTCTGACTTCAACAACTTCTCCAGCATCTTTGAAGAAGTTCTCCCTGAAATGTGTGAACAGTTTATAAACTCAAGATCGAACTTAAGTAATATGACAACAGCTACAGTTAACAACAATACATACAAATCTGATTCTTTAACGGAGAAAGCCAGGTTCCCAATCCATATAGTTTTAGACGGTCCAGATTCACTTGGCTGCATGGTTCAGAAAAACATAAAAACATTAAGACTTGTTTCTCCACAAATAACAAAACAAAACCCAAGGGAATTACATGTCCACTTACAGTTGTTGATGATTTAGCATCAACCTTATCAGCACCCTGTTTAGTCAAAATTGAAATATCTAGCATCAGTACACATATCACAAGTTCTCATGTAAAATGGTAACCAAGGTTTGTTTAAATTAAATTTCTACAGTATAAAAAACAGCAAATTTACAGGTGAGAATTCTACAAGACAGTTACTAACAAGGTATGGACTATGAATAGTATATGTACATAACAGAAACATAAAATCAACGGGTGTGGGTGTTAATACGTAGAAAACATCATTCAAAATCTATTAGCATGTCACTTTAGTAAAAACCTTTGTATTTTTCTTTGGAGCCTTGGAAGGTTGGTCTTCTTCGTCCTCTGAATCTTCTTCTTCTTCATCATCATCATCACCATCATCCTCTGAATCTTCTTCATCAGATGCACCACCATTTTCAGCAGCTTCTGCAGACTGTAAAGAAAAACAATAAATAAGAACTCACAGAGTTGGTACGATATAAGAGAAAATGTCAATAGGATACGCCACCTTTTCATCCTCAGACTCATTCTCAGGGGAGTCTTCTCCTTCAGGTACTTCCTCCTGTATGAAGAATCATGTTAATGTAAGTGGAAAGGTTGCTGTAATGGATACCATTATCCAAAAATCTACATATTTCCATGAAAAAAAGAAGAAAAAAAATGATTTTCAGGGAACTGTAGTACATACATCATCATCAGACTCATCTTCTGAATCATCAGAACCATCAATTGTCTCCTCTTCCTTTGGTGGGACAACTGCGGTCTTCTTGACCTGAGAAGCTGGCTTTGCGGGAGTAGACAGCTTACCATTCTTAACGGGTGTCTTTTTTGCAACAGCAGTTACCTTAACGGGTTCCTACATCAAAATTTTCATTAAAGCTGATGTTGAATCTTATGATGAATAGAGAATAGACAGTACAAAATCAACTATGAACTCCAAATTACAATGTTTCCGGTGACATTGAGTGAATAAACCAAGTACCTCCTCTTTCTCCTCGGATTCAGAAGCGGGTTCATCCGAGCTAATTGGCTCTTCTTTCTTGTTAATCTGTTTCTTCTGAATAGCCTGTTGTGCCTTCACATCTAACTTCTGCTTCTTGGCACTAGCTAGCTTTTCAATGGGCTCAGCAGTGTTTCTTTTCCCTATACGATACAAATACAAAGGAAAAAGAATCAAGAAACAGCTAAGAATTCAAACTAATACATTCTACCATTAGTACCATTCTTAAAGAACCAACCTTTCGTCGCAGATTTGTTCGGCACCGCCACAGCCACAGCAGGGGCGGCATCAACCTGCAACAAAAATCGAACCACAAGTTATAAAAACGTAAAATACTAAAAAAAACAACCAATTGAGACAGAACACCTCCTCAACCAAGAGCTATCATGATACAAATGGTAAGTGGAGTTTCGAAAGACATAAATAATCGCATACCTTAGTGGATTTCTTGGCCGATTTACCCATCTGATGTTAATGGCAGAAACTGAGGAGTTGAAAAACTTACTCTAAAACCTAAGTAGGGTTTTAGAAAGAAGAGAGGTGTGTTGAATGCTGTTTTGAACCCTATAAATAGAGAGGCCAATACGGCGCTAATTAGGGTTTCCTTTTATTTTTATTTATTTTATTTTATTTTGTTTATTAAAATTTGAGAGCCCTAATATTTTCTCGCTAAAAAGCCCTCTCAATCTTTTTTGTTATTTTAGGCCCAATTGTTATTTTATTACTTTTTCACACTTTTAATTTTAATCATTTGAGTTTTAAATATATATTTTGAATAATTTTGTGGGAATATGTGTTTGTATTTTTTTTTCATATTTTATAAAAATTTATCTCATTTCATGCTTTTATTGTTGCATTTAAATTATTTCATTGTTCTAATATACATATTTTAATACATACAATGATATTTATATTTGTAAAAATAAATTGTTATTACTTCCCACATGAGAAATACATCTGGTTCAAACTCCCGAACCATTAAGTGTACTATCCTAAAGTTTTGAATTTTTATTTAAAATTATTATTTTTAAATGATTCTTATATTATAAAAAACTAGAAGGATTCATGTGCAATATACACCAAATAAATTTATTAAAAAAAATATTAATATGCAATACACACAAAATAAATTTAATAAAAAAAATTGCAATAATATATATTGAATGTTTAAAATTCTTAATAAATCACAAATAATATATTAAAATAAAATAAAACACTCACTTTCCACATTTTATTCGTAAAACAACTAATCTTCTTATATATTTAATCACATATTTTTTTTCAATGAATTTTTCATCTTGTGACCTTAAACTTTCACTTTGATTAAATCAAAAATTTCAAACATTATCAATCTCTTTTTTACCCTCACTTTAGTTATCAATGTTCAATCGACCTCCCATCCCGTGACATTAAAGCACTCAGACTGATCAACCATTTCATTCCACATTTATTTATCAATTCAAATTGGACTTTTCATCTCATGATCTTAACTTTTACTTTGGTCAAACAACTAATATTCTCTTATATTTTAACCACCAATATCAATTTCTTTTCTAATTGACCCCTATCTCTTTACCTTACTTTCACTTCTACTAATCAAAAATCATCTCATTCCATATTTATCCACCAATCACAATTGATCTTTATTTTCTCGAAAACCTTATTTTCACTTCATCAAACAACTCATCTTCACACATTTTTTATAATATATAACCCGACATTATTATCCTCACTTTGGCTAACTATTTCATTCTACAATTATCCACCTCAATTGACCTCTCATTTTGTTACATTAATTTCACTTTGACTAATTAACCATGTCATTCCACATTTATCCATCAATTTATAATCGACCTCTCATCTCGAGACATTGCTTTCACTTCGTCAAATAACTCATATCCTAACATATTTACAATATACAATCCGACCTTCTTTATTCTCAATTCGGTTAACTATTCATCTCAATCCATATTTATCTACCATAATATGAAATATTCATATGTGACCTTACACTTTCACTTTGGTCAAATCAACCATCTCTAACATCATCAATCTCTTTTACCTTTCACTTTAGTCACCAATCCTTAATTGACATCTTATCTTGTGACTCATCTCCTCACATATTTTTTACAATATACAAACTAATTTTTTTTATTCTCACTTCGGATAACTAATCATCTCATTCCACGTTTATCCACACCCTAATCAACCTCTCATATTGTGTGACCTTACACAATTTTATTTCAGTCAAATCAACCATATTCAACGTTATCAATCTCTTTTACTCACTTTGGCCCACCAATCCCCAATCGACCTCTCATCGTGTGACATACTCACTTCGACTAACCAACCATCTCATTCCATATTTTTATCCACCTCAATTGACCCAGCCGACCTCTCATCGAGTGACATCTCACTTCGACTAACCAACCATCTCATTCCATATTTTTATCCACCTCAATTGACCCAGCTGACCTCTCATCGAGTGACATCTCACTTCGACTAACCAACCATCTCATTTTATTATTTTATCCACCTCAATTGACCTATAATCTCGTACCCTTACATTTTCACTTCGGTCAAATCAACAAACAACAAATCATTTCCTTTCATATCGTGAATGTCATTTACCCAACCACCAATTTCATCGCATATTTTAACCATTCATTCTAATCGACCTTTAATTTTGTGAATGTCAATAACCTACCCACCAATTTCATCGCAAATTTTAACCAATATCATTCGCATCCAACCATTTCCTCACTTTGATAAACCAACGTTTTTATTTCATATATTAATCATCAATATTTTTTAATAATTTCAAAATTGTGTCTATTGAGATTTGAATCATGTTCTTTATTATGTAGCATTAACACTTCAACCACTAAACCATTTAAGATTTGTTGATTTATATTTATAATTTTGTGTAAGCATATATAATTTAGAGAAATGATTAGGAGAGAGAATTTGAGTGAGAGAATGACGTGGCGCAATATAATTCGCTTAAAAATTAATAAATTTTCTCTCTCTTCTCTCTCCTCACCCTTTATTTTTTTTCTAGTTAGTGACAAGTTATTTCTTCTCTCAACTTCCTCCCCCTATCACTTATCCTCATATAATTTATATGACTAATAAATAAAAAATACTTATATATATAATATTGGTATTTTTTAAATATATAATAAATATTATTATTTTAATATATTTAAATTAAAATATTTTTTTAATTTATTTATTTTTAAGGTTTATTATATATATGAGAATGAATTACTATTCTACTATTAATAATGTTGATTTTTTTATTATTATTTTAAATAAATTTTAAATTATTAATTTTATTTATTTAAATTTATTATTAAAATAATAAATAAATATGTTAAATTTTTTTTTATAATTAATTAAATTCTCTTTTTCACTGTTAAGGTTTATGATATATATATATAAATGAATTATTATTATAATTTTATTATAAGGTTGATTTTGTAATATTATTGTAAATGAATTTTGAATTATTAATTTTATTTATTTAGATTTATTATTAAAATAAAAAAATAAAAAAATGTGTTAATTTCTTTTTTTTTTAATTAATTAAACTCTCTTTTTTACTCTCTTATATATATATATATATATATATATATATATATATATATAGTAAATCAACCACCAATCTCAATCATAGTTTTACATTACTCATATCTTTTAGCAAATCAACCACCAATCTCAATCGACCTCTAATCTCGTGACCTCACGATACTTTGTTATCGACATTTTATCTCTCGACAAACTACATCACAATCACACTTTAGCATGTCTCTTATCTCTAAAAAAATAAACCATCAATCTCAATTGACATTTAACATCGTGATCTCAAACTTTAGTCAATCAAATATTTGATTCATATTTTTTAACCACTTTCAATTGTTACCGGTCTATTATTTATCGGCAAATCACATCTCAATCACACTTGGTTAAAGAGTTGTACTTGATTTATTAAGTTGCAAGTTCAAAACATACCTATAACATTTTTAATTTATTTTTAACCGTATTAAATTTATGGACGAGTCAACTCATTGTATATATAGATTAATTAGTTAAAAAGTTGAACTTATATAGTTAAAATGTCCTACGTTTATTAAATTTGATGTTGAATTTAAAATATAAAGTCTTATTAGCCTAGTTGGTTAAATAATTGTACTTATTTTGTTATGTTGCAAATTCAAAACATACATATATCATTTTTAATTTATTTTTAACCGTTTTAAGTTTATATGTTTCCGACTCAAGTATCCATTCACTCTCACATTTATATCCAAATTAACCACAACTTTCGAGCTAGAAATCCGGACACTTTAAAATTAAGCATTATTATATATATAGATATGGGCGGGTTAACCCACAATCCGACTCAATTATCCATTTACTCTTATATATATATATCCAAATTAACCATGACTCTAGACCCGATATTAATTACGGACACTTTAAAATTAAATATTATTATATATATTTATATATATATATATATAATGATACAAATAAGTAGGATATTATAAAAGAGTAATATGTATTTACAATTTTATTTATTTGAAGAAGAAAATAATATTTTAGTTAAATTATTCAAAAAATATATATAATAAAATAATTAAAAATATTTTTTAATTAATGAATTGATTGATTTGATATTAAATATATTTAATATATAATTGTAATTAATAAATTTAGTTATAAATAGATAAATAAATGCAATATGGGATTAATTTGAATTAAAATTATAATTCAAAATCAAACAAACTCTTATTTATTTGTATATATTCTAATGGATGTGAATTTTTTTTTCAAAATAATAACTATTTTTTAATATCATACTTCTCTTTTTCTAATATTAGTCTCTTATATATATATATATATATATATATATATATATATATATATATATATATATATATATATATATAGTGGAGATAGTTTGAACTATTAAGTAATTTTGGTCTATGTATGAATTAATTAAACTTAATTAAAGGTGGTTGAACTCAATATTGGTCTTACGATTGGGTGCCCTAAGAATTATATATATATATATTTAAATTCAGTAATTATATGTTTTTTCTATTAAATAAATATAATAAATTATTATTATTATTATATATATATATATATAATTTAATTGGTTAATTATATGTTAACAAAGGTAAAGATTACGGATCAAACTTTGGTGATCATTTTACTTTGAGGATTAATAAAAATATACCAACATACTTCTTAAGAGTGTTCTATGTGCAACATTTTTGTTTCAATATTCGACACATCATTCATTTTCTTCTACGAGATTAGGTAAAATGAGTTATTTAAAAAAGTATGACCGGTGATTTTGATGTAGTGAAGTATTTTTGGTTAAAAGATTTTAAATGTATTAATAAATGATAAAATATATTTTTTTAAAATAATTAATATTTTATTTAATAAATTAAGGGCTAAACAAATTATATTTGGATTTTTTCCTTTTAAATTCATGACTTGGCATGGTATAGAACAAAAGTTTGATGGGGTTGTAGCTATTTTCTCATTCATCTTCCTTTAATTTTTTTATTATCACATATACCAAAGTACAGAACAAAAGCTAGTGAAATGTAACTTAGAGTTCTTTCGGATTCTGGTCATTAAGAATTTATTTGGGTTTTCTCTAAATAACTCAATTTTTATTTTTTATTAACACATATACCCCTCCCTCTCCATATATATTATTTATAATTAATAATATTTTTTTTTTAAATATAATAATTTAATTTTATTAAAATAAATTTTAAAATATAATAAAATAAATAATAAAAAAATATACATATATTAATATTATTTTTTATTAATATATAAATAAAAATTTAAATGAATACTAATTTAAATGAGATATATTTATAAATTAATTAATATTTTTTATTCAAATATATTCAACTTTATTTTCTAGTATAATTTTTTATTTATTTAAATTATTTAAAATTTAAATGTTATATTAGATAATAGGATATGTTATAGTTGTATTTATATTGTATTTTAAATTTTATTTAATGTAATTAATATAATATTTTTAAATAAAATAATTTTATAATTTAATTTATATTAAAATAAAATTTAAAATGTAATAAAATAAATATTATATGAGGAGTGATAGAGAGAGGGAATTTGGTGAGGGAATGACGTGACATCACCTTGTTGGAAAATGTAAAAGTGGGAGGAAAGAGAGAAAATAGAGAAATTATTTGATTTTTTCAGCGAATAAGATTATGATTATGTCGCCAAGTCATTTCCTCACCCAATTCCATCACCAAATTCCCTCACCTAATCATTTCTCATATTATATATATATATTAATATTAACTTTTATTAATATAAAATAAAATATTCAAGTAGAGAATAATTTTGATATTTAAATTAATAAAATAATTAATTAGATAATTAATATAAAAGTTGAATTTTGAAATAAAATTTTGATTTTATCTCAATAACCAAAGATCAAATAAGCCTTAAATTTTTTTATTGAGTTTAAATTCAATTTGTATATGATAATCACGTAACAATTTCCTTAAAAGAACACAGAAACAAATGACATCACTAGTTTATTGCTAACAGATTTTTCAGCTAAGAAAGGATTTTTTGAATTTTATGTGTTGGAAGTAAAACATGTTCTATGTAAGGCCTTTCTTTATTTTAATTAATTTTTTAAAATTATACTAAAATTATAATAAATTTAAGTTTATGATAAGATGAATCAAAGCTTAGTGATAAGATTTTTTTTTAATTTAGTAAATGTAATTTCATATTCTTCAAGTTATTTCATTAAGAACTTCTAACACCAAGAACAATACATATTTCTTAAAAATAAATTAAAAAATATATTTAACAAATATGTTAAGTTTTAAAATATGGAAAAATGTATTTGACTTATTTATTATTATTAAAAAACAAATTGAGACACTAAAATGTTGTTTAATAAATAAATATATATATATTATTAAATAAAGAGACTGAATTAAAAGAAATAAAAAATGTTTTATAAAAATAAATTAAAAAAATTAATAATAATATTTATATTTAAAAATATATTAAACTAAATATTTTAAATTTTAAAGTGATTGAAAAATATATTTGATATTTATTTATTATTATAAAAAAGTAAACTGAGAAATTAAAAATAATAATTAATATTATTGTTTAATAACTAATAATAATTATATATATTTTTAATATAATATTAAATAAAAAGACAGAATTAAAATAAATAAATATTTCATAAGATTAAATTGAAAAAAAACTTTAAGATAAATTAATAAAAGTATTAAATTAAAAAATATATAAAAATATATTTAACTAAATATAAAGTTTTAAAGTGATTAAGAAATGTAGTTGAGATTTATTTATTATTATAAGAAAAATTGAGACACTATAAATAACCAATAATGATATTGTTTAATAATTAATAATAATAATATATTTTAATATATTATTAATTAAAATACGGTAATAAATAAATAAAAAAAATGTTTCAAAAAATAAATTAAAAAAACAAAACTAAATTTAAGATAAATTAATAAAAAAATATTTAAATTAGAAAAGAAATGTCAAATATATTTAACTAAATATGTTAATTTTGAAAGTGATTGAAAAATATATTTAAGACTTAGTTATTATTATAAAAAAATTAAGACAATAAAGTTTTAAAATACGCGGTCGAACTGTCGGTTCAACCGGTCCGACCGCGAAATGGTTGAGAGAACGGTCCGGTTTTTGACTTTAATGCGGTCACCTTTCGAACCAGGCAAAATCCGGTCCAACCGGACGGTTCAACCGAAAAAATAAACCGGAAATATCCGGTTCGTAAGGTTTTATTTTTCCTCTAGAAGGGGCTCTGATGTACAAGTTAAGGATGTTGAAATTTTCTCAGGCCAGACAGATTGGCTTTGAATACGTGTGCCTTCGGTGTCTCCTTCCAGTTGAACCTTGCATTGGGAACGAGAAGAGGTCTTGAGGACGGAGGATGCAATATTATTGATTTTTGAACGGGAAGAAACTAGAAAGGGAAACCTTGAAGATGTCATAGAGTGGAAAAGGAGTCGAACATGTTTCTTGCAGCTGAAAATGCTTGATATTAGCATTAATGTATTGGATTCATTTGGATGATGGCAAGTAATGTGTTCAAATGTTGAGGAACCCATTAGAGAGATAAGGAGCTATAAGGAGCTGGTAGATAGTTCTAGAGCTTTTCATTATTATAATTTATTATAATCTTATTATAATCGGCCTAACCCTATATTACACGCGCCCCTTTATTATATACTAGATTTTTTTTATAATTTTCTAACACTTCCTATTTCATTTTATTAATCATCATTTAATTTTAAATTTGGTCAAATTTTATAAAATTTCCATAAATGTTACTTCAGGTAAAGAGTTATGAATATAATTAATTATTAAATTTAATTAGTATTTATTTAATTATTTTTCATATGTCTAGTAATTATATAATTTGTGTACTAATATATTTAAATTTATTTAAAATAAAAGTAAAATTAAAATCCGGTCCAACCGGTTCGACCGGTCAGACCGAAGTACGCCCAAAAAACCGGGTTGATGACCGAAACGGTTTTCAAAACCTTGAATTGTTATGTTAGATAAAAAATAATAAAATAATATTAAATAAAAGGAATATATATATATATATATATATGAAGTGATAAAATTAAATAAATAAGAATATAAGTTATATATATATATATATAGGGACGGAACCAAGATGAAAAATTAACTGGGAAGCTCATTTAATATTTATGTATTATTATATAATAAAGAAACTAACATTATAATAATTTTTATAAAATTAAGTAGTTGATCACCTGACATTCTCTTAGTTAGATTAAATTCAAAGCCATCAGGACAGATTGTTACATGTTTAAACTTAATATATATATTTAAAACTTCATCTTCGGCTACAACCCAATCATTTTTTTAATTTAGGTGGGGCTGGAGCCCACCCTAGCCCAAGCGTGGCTCCGCCCCTATATATATATATATATATAAAAGCCTTATAAAATAAAAAATATACAATACTCTCTATAACCTAATAAGTTAGCTAAAAAATATTATATTATCAAAATATAATTTAATCGATAAAGTAATAATTTATTATTTTATAAGTATAATAATAAAATATAATTTTATTTAATGTTTTTGAATTTCAAAATTCAAATTCTATATAGTGAGGTTCATTTATGGTACAAATGGTCAAAGTATAGTTAATTGTAAAAATAAAATTATTCTCAAAATCATTTAATATGTACTGTAATTGTGTAATATCATATGTTGTAAGATGATTTTTCATCTCAAAATATTCATCTTTAAGTACATACAATACATAATCTTTTACTACTCTTCTATTTTTTTTCTCTTCTTCTCTAATAAATCTTATACTACTCTCTTCTTTCTTGTTGTATTAATCTTTAATGGCTTCTCATCTCAAAGAAATGAAGATACAACCATTACATATGAAATGCGTAAAGCATTGTACGAGTATAAAAGCGAGAATCCAGCTTCGTCTAAAGAGAAGAGCTACCAAAATAAATTTATGAAAATGTGGTTTCCCTGCTTTTAAAAGAAGAAGACATTAGGAAATTAGGGTCAACAATAAAGGAATTGAACTATCGTAACGCAATGAACGTGGATCAACTCTTATATTATCTAGGTAAAAATGACACGACTGAGATTTTAACTGATGAAGAAATCATTGAGGGTCTTAGAGAAAACAATTAAGATGAAGACAATGAAGATGGTAGTCGTGTTTTGGAGCCTGTTTCTCGCAAAGAAGCAGTTAGAGAAATAATGAAACTTAATGATTTTCTCCTACAATATGTCATGGCTCCCTTGACCAGCTAACCCAAGAGGCTTAATCATCCATGAATGCCCAACCCAAAGAACATTCTAGAAAGCCTTGTGAGTCATTTAATGTAGTGGTTGGTTAGTAAGCTATTAAGGTGGTAGTTGGATAGTAACTCATTATTGTGGTGGTTGGCTAGCACACCATTAATGAGGTAGTTGGGTAATTAATGTAGTAGTTGGGAATAATCCTATAAATACCTTTGAGGTATACCTTTGTAAAGCACCAAGTATTTTATCAATATATTTATTTTCTCTCTCTAAAAGTTCTTGTGTTTATTCAAGTGTTACTTTGAGAAAGACTGACTAGTTATTGATCTTACGAAGATAATAACTAGTGTAGCACGGTTCGTTGGTGAAAAGACCAAGCCCATGACAATTGGTATCATTGCTGAAATGACGAAGAGATCGGATGAAAGTTCAAATGTCGTGGATAAAGTAGAGAATCTTCCCCACGGGACCGGAGAAGATGGTAGGATCTCTCGCAAAGTTCAAACAGGAGGATCCAAAGCTACCAAAGAAAGAGAGAAATCAAGGGACGCTATCGTTGACATTATCGCTAGGCTGGAGAAGGTAGAACTCACAATGGCGTACGGACATGATAATGTTGGGGACCTAGAGGAACGTATTTTCGAGCTTAAGAAGGAGAGAAACGAGCTTCGGGAAGGAATGCAAGGTGCCTTAAACGAGGGCTTGTCAAAATGTCAAGAGCAAGCTCAGATCGTGGAGCAAACTCTCATTGGTGAAATCAATACCTTGACCGAGAAACTCGAGGTAATGTCATCTAAACTACAAGCCACCGAAGAGGATGTGGTGTTACTCAAGAAGGCGATTACGCAAGAGTGCGGACGTGCGCCTGTTGGAGTCCCCAATCCGACAAGGATAGATGTTCCAAGGCCTAAAGCGTATTTAGGCGAGAGGAATGCGAAGTAGATTGATAATTTCTTATAGGGTCTGGACCAGTACTTCAAAGCACTCGGCCTGATAGAAGAGGTGAGGAAGATAGATACTGTCACGACATACTTGGAAGACACCGCAATGTTGTGGTGGAGGCGAAGGAGTAGCGACATAGAAAGAGGTACATGTTCTATTAACACTTGGATCGAATTCAAGGAAGAACTCAAGAGGCAGTTTTATCCTGAAAATGCTATTCGAGAAGCAAGAGCCAAGTTGCGGCGGCTCTCACATAGGGGGAGTATCAAGGAGTACATTAAGGAATTCATTGCCGCTCTCCTTGAGATCCCCAACTACTCGGACGAAGAAGCTTTGTTTGCCTTCACCGATGGTCTACAAATGTGGTCTAAACTAGAGTTAGAACGACGTGGCGTCCAAGATCTAAACACCGCCATTGTCGTGGCTGAATCTCTAGTTGAAATGCGAAGACAGGACAATACAAAATCGACCCATGATAGGAGTGACAAGGGGAAGAACGGTAAAGACCGTTTTCACAACAAGGAAGCTCCATCTAAGTTCACCAAACCCAGTAGTGGAGATCATGATGAGAAAAGTGGGGAGAGACCCCGAATAAAATGCTTCTTTTGCGAGGGACCACATTAAGCAAGAGAATGCCCCACGGAAAACAAACTATCTGCATTATTGGAGGAGCAGGAACGCCTTCATGAAGAGGCGCGATTGGGGTCGCTACATCTCCTCAGTTCTATTAAAGCCAAGTTCGAAGAACCAAAGTCCGCGAAGAAAGGACGATTGTTCTTAGAAACGAAAGTGGGAAACCACACGGTTAAAGCTTTATTGGACACGGGAGCCAACAATAACTTCCTAGAGGCAAAAGAGGCGGGAAGATTGAGGATCGATTACACTAAAGAGAAGGGGTGGCTGAAAGCGGTCAATTCGGCACCAAGTGCGACATATGGTATTGCTTGTGATGTAAGGGTCAACTTGGGAGAATGGACTGGAGTCTTAGATTTTTCCATTGTTGACATGGACAATCACAAAATGGTCCTCGACATAGAGTTTCTAGACAAGGTAAATGCTTTCCCACTCCCTTTTGCAAATACTATGTGTATTCTAGAGCAAGGCAATACTTGCATGATTCCTTTAACAAGGGAAGGCAAGATAGAAGCTAGACAACTTTCTGTCATGCAACTCTCAAAAGGCATGAAGAAAGCTTGTTCAACATTCCTTGTTAGCCTGAAGGAAGATGAGAAAAGCGTGTCCTAAGAGAAGACACCTCTAGAAGTCACAAAGGTTCTAAAGAGGTTTCAAGATGTAATGCCCGCTGAGTTGCCAAAGAAACTCCCTCCGAAGAGAGGTGGATCACAAAATAGAGTTAGCTGAAGGTACTAAACCACCAGCAGCGGTCCCATATCGCATGGCACCTCCCGAATTGGAGGAGCTGAGGAAGCAATTAAAGGAGTTGTTGAACGCGGGCTATATCAAGCCGTCCAAAGCACCTTACGGAGCACCAGTACTTTTCCAAAAGAAGCAGGATGGGTCGCTTCGAATGTGTATTGATTACCGAGCTCTCAACAAGTTGACGATAAAGAACAAGTACCCTATCCCGTTGATTGCTGACTTGTTCGACCAACTTGGTGATGCGAAGTGGTTCACAAAGTTGGATCTACGGTCGGGAAACTACCAAGTAAGAATAGCGGAGGGAGATGAGCCCAAAACCGCATGTGTTACGAGGTATGGTTCTTTCGAGTTCTTAGTTATGACTTTTGGTTTGACGAATGCTCCTGCTACATTCTGTACCTTGATGAATCGAGTCTTCCAACCCTTCCTGGACAAGTTCGTTGTGGTGTACTTAGATGATATTGTTATATATAGCAGAACATTGGAGGATCATCTACAACACCTACAACAAGTCTTCCAGGTACTAAGGGAAAATGAGTTGTTCGTCAAGAAAGAGAAGTGTGAATTCGCAAGGCCAGAAGTGATGTTCTTGGGGCATATCGTGGGAAGGGCCAACTCTGGATGGACAAGGCCAAGGTGCAAGCCATTGAAGAGTGGAAACCACCGAGGAAGGTTACTGAGCTGCGATCTTTCCTCAGCCTTATCAATTACTATCGGAAGTTTATAAAGGGGTACTCAGCGATCACATCCCCATTAACGGACCTATTAAAAAAGAATAAGTCGTGGAATTGGGATACGAGATGCAACGAGGCATTTGAGAAGCTGAAACAGGCAGGAGGAACCCGTGTTGGTACTACCAAACCACACCATGGCTTACGAAATCCACACAGATGCCTCAGATTTCGCCCTTGGTGGAGTGTTGATGCAAGAGGGACACCCCGTCGCCTATGAGAGTCGCAAGCTCAATGATGCGGAACGTCGGTACACCGTCCAAGAAAAGGAGATGATTGCGGTTGTCCATTGCTTGCGAACATGGAGACACTACTTGTTGGGGGCTAAGTTCGTCGTGAAGACCGATAATGTGGCAACAAGCTATTTCCTCACTCAAAAGAAGTTGACTCCAAAACAAGCAAGGTGACAAGCTTTCCTCGCAGAGTTTGACTTCATTATGGAGTATAAACCGGGAAAAGCCAACTTGGTAGCAGACGCCCTGAGTAGGAAGGCAGATTTATCCGCCATCACAAGTGCTAATTTTCTTTTGGTAGATCAAATCAAGGAAGGAATTGAGCACGACCCACAAGCCAAAAGTTTGAAAGAATTGGCAGAGAAAGGGAAGACTCGCCAATTTTGGATAAGAGATGGAATACTCATTACAAAAGGAGATAGAATCTATGTACCAAGGTGGGAAGGATTAAGGAAAGCCATTCTAAAGGAGTGTCACGACTCAAGATGGGATGGACATCCAGGAACACATCGTACATTGACGCTAGTAGAACGTGGGTATTATTGGCCTCAGATGAGAGACGACATTGAAGTCTATGTTAAAACGTGTTTTGTGTGTCAACAAGATAAGGTGGATCAACACAAGACTGCGGGATTGCTAGAGCCATTGCCAACCCCGGAGAGACCTTGGGAAAGCATTTCCATGGACTTCATCACTTGCCTACCCAAGTCTGATGGGTGTAGCAACATAATGGTTGTGGTGGATCGATTTAGCAAATACGGAGTGTTCATCCCCATGATGACAAAGTTCACAACTGAAGATGCAGCTCGATCATTTTTCAAGTATGTGATGAAATATTGGGGCATTCCAAAATCCATTGTGAGCGACCGAGATACTCGCTTCACTGGAAGGTTTTGGATGGAGTTGTTCAAGCTTATGGGATCCGAACTCAACTTATCAACTAGCTTTCACCCGCAAACCGATGGACAAACAGAAAGGGTGAACGCCTTACTTGAGTTTTTCTTAAGCCACTACGTGAGCGCCAACCAAAAAGACTGGACAAAGTTGCTTGCCATAGCCCAATTTTCATACAATCTGTAAAAAAGTGAATCAACAGGGGGAAATCCCTTTAAGATAGCTACAGGTCAACAACCCTTAACTCCACACACTTTGGCGATGGGATACAAAGGCCCAAGTCCTACGGCCTTTAAGTTCGCCAAAGGATGGCATGAGGAAGCTGACATGGTACGAGCCCACCTCGCCAAGGCCGCCAAAAGAATGAAGAAATTGGCGGACAAGAAGAGAAGGCACTTGGAGTTCGAAGAAGGAGACCAAGTGATGGTAAAACTCCTCCTCCATCAAGGGAGACGCTTTTCCCAAGTTCACAAGGGACTGGTGAGGCGGTATGAAGGCCCTTTCATCGTGGAGAAACGGATTGGAAAGTTGGCATATCGCTTAAAATTGCCGATACATTTAAAGATGCACCCCGTATTCCACGTAAGTTTACTAAAACCTCATCATGAAGATAAAGAAGATCCAAGTAGAGGTGAGTCAAAACGAGCTCCCACGGCAATCACTACCGTACCCAAGAAACAAGTCGAAGAGATATTGGCACATCGGGTAATACCGAGGAGGGGTACCCACCCAAGTTATGTCGAATACTTTGTGAAGTGGAAGGGACTACCGGAAAGTGAAGCCAGTTGGGAACACGAATTAGTACTATGGAACTTCAAAGACGTCATTCGTAGCTATAAGGAGGACGCGACAAGGACGTCGCCAGATTGAGTGGGGGAGAATGTCATGGCTCCCTTGACCAGCTAACCCAAAAGACTTAATCATCCATGAAGGCCCAACCCAAAGAACATTCTAGAAAGACTTGTGAGTCATTTAATGTAGTGGTTGGTTAGTAAGCTATTAAGGTGGTAGTTGGATAGTAACTCATTATTGTGGTGGTTGGCTAGCACACCATTAATGAGGTAGTTAGGTAATTAATATAGTAGTTAGGAATAACCCTATAAATACCTTTGAGGTATACCTTTGTAAATCTCCAAGTATTTTATCAATATATTACTTTCTCTCTCTAAAAGTTCTTGTGTTTATTCAAATGTTATTTTGAGAAAGGCTGACTAGTTATTGATCTTACGAAGATAATAACTAGTGCCGCACGGTTCGTTGGTGAAAAGACCAAGCCCGTGACAAATATGATTGAAACACTCTATAATTTCATAAAATTTTACAAAAAGTGAGGGATGAGATTCAAATGAATATAATTTTTCATACAAAGTAGACAATGGTGGACTTATATTTTACTAAGGCACTCCGAATTATTAAAAAAATAGTATATTATTACTTTATATATCGGTTGAGACTTATATGCGCCAAAAATATATATTACTTAATAAACTTATCGAAATTATTACTTTAGCTATTCAGCCCGAGACGGTAAAAATTTATTACTTTGTGAATGATATAATTTTATCGAATGTAATTCTATTAAGAGTTTATTGTATTTGATGCCATAAAATGAACTATATATAAATAATTAGAAGATAAGTTATATATTTATGTGTTTAACTATGATCAGTTAATAAATAGATTTATAAATAATACAAAAATTATAATACAAAATAACAATAATAAAGAGAATAGGTATATATAATTTATGATGTTATTTTATATAAAAATAAAAAACTAGAAAAAAGAATATTATATATATATATATATATTAAATTAGAGAAAAAAAATTTATTTTTTCTATTTTTTTTAATTATAAAAAATATGAAAAAAATATAAAATAATTTATAAAAGTCTATATATATAAAGAAACAAAAACAATATGGAAAAAATATATTTATATATAAATATATTTTTATTATACATATATTGTGATATATATTTAACTATGAGAAAATAAAATATTTGTATAAATATTATATATTAAGAGATAAATAAAGAGAGGATAGATATTTTTTTAATATATTAAATGTTATAAATATTTATTTATATATATATATATATATTTATATTATATTTGTATAATATTATACCTGATGGATTGGGAATTTCGGGTAAGAGTTAGAGGTAAATTGATAAAATCTGTTAAATATATATATATATATATATATATATATATATATATATATATATTATTTTCATAGTTAATTAATATTCATTATTTAATTATCTCTCATATTTATATATTATTATGAATGTAAATAAGAAAACAAATTTAATTTAATATATATGGTCTAATTTTTTATAAGTGTGTTTGAATATTTAGATTACACATACGCATATCTATAATATATTTGATATTTTAACATTATGATTTTATTTATTTTTTTTGAATTTTTTAAATAAATATTTAATGATAATATATAATATATATAATGATTAAAAATAAGTTATAATTTAGAATAAAATATTTTCGAATGATTTTATTTTTATTTTAATATTTAAGGATATATATATATATATATATATATATATATATATATATATATATATATATATATATATATATAATTCTATTTATAATATATTCTTAAAATATATAATATTTTTTAATATTATGAATTTATTGTAATAAATAAGAAAACAATGATTATATATTTTAAATATATGATTCTTGTAGTTTATAAATAGCTGTTAAGTTACCTCTATATTTATTCAATATGAAGTAATATTTTACAAGAAATTTAGAAGAGGATCTAATTAGTCATTCTGTTCTTCTGCTTTAAATTTATTTTCACGGAATGTATGCATGGAGATTAATGTGTAGAGAAAAAATTAGCAACTTATTCTTTCATTTGAGGTCAAGTGGCAGCAACGGTTGGACACATAGTAGTTTGATTAGTTTCTTACGGCTATTCAGCAATGAATGTGGCGGTGGGATGAATACGAGTCAGTTGGATGAGCGTGTTCGACTAGGGAAGCAAGATCAGAATGATTGGTTGTTGGCTATTAAAAGTCAAAGAGATCAAGAATCTCCAAATTTAACAAATCGTCAAATATTCGCAAAGGAGTTTAGAAGAAGGATTATTCCATGGGACAAATTAACAGTTTCATGGGCAAATTTTCCTTACTATATTTGGTAAATGTTTGTTTTTTTGATTATTCCTTATGTTTCTGATAAGTTAATGTTGTTCATATTTTTGTTTCAGCAAGTACTCAAAAGAAGTTCTAGTAGAATGTGTTATTTCTTATATGAAGCATGATAAATTTGCTACAGCTTCAAAGAGGAGAATACTTCTGCAGAGTGTTTCAGGTTTAACCATGTTTTGAGAATGATAATCTCTCAATACAAGTTGCAAGTTATTGGCTGACATTGTGGCTTATTAATTAAATGTATCAGGTACGGATCTTTACAAAGAAAGATTAGTTAAAGCATTGGCACATGATCTAAAAGTTCCATTATTGGTTCTTGATAGCAATGTTTTGGCTCCTTATGTGAGTTTCTCATATTCATTTCTTAAACTATATTTTAGTTATTCTGTATATATTTTCTTCTTCTCATAAAAAACTCAATGATGTTGGCTATTGTCATTTACAAGACTTTGGTGGGGATGGATGAATCAAGTGATCTTGATGATGACAGTGAAAAAGAATCTTTTTCAGAATCTGACACTGATGATGAAAATGATAAAATTGATGTGCATATATCTTTTTCTAAATTTTAACTGCTTAATTTGAATTCCAGATTTGTTGCTGACATCCTGACAGTAAATATCATAGTTCATGTTGTTGTTTTTCCTTCCAACAACGCTGATTCTTGTTCATATTTGTATTGCAAACAGAGAATCTCTTCCTGTAAACCATCGAAATCAAAGGTTGTTGAGTCATCTGAATCCAAGAGACCTATGAAGAAAGGTATGTGTGAACACCAAAAGTTCTTGCTAGTTGTTGAGGTCAACTTTTATGCATGTGACATCTCATCTTTAATATTGTTAAGAAGATAAAATCACTTGTCCTTTATGAAAGTGTGCCTTGTTTTACAAATTCTCTCAGCCTTCCATTCTTTAAAAAAAAGGTCTAGTTAAGGAAAACTGCTGAATAAAGAGGTTTTGAAGGGTAACAGTTATTTTTTTTTTATTGTGATAGTTTACCAGATAATGTAGGCAATACATAGCTTTGGTTTTTTACAAGAGTGCTTTATTCTTGTTTTGTTAATTAACTTTGGATCTTTATCGAGTCTTTACTTTCATGTTAAATGACTTCTATTATTAGGTGACCGAGTAAAATACATCATTGATCCATCCTCCGTTGGTACTAAAAAAAGGTGATTACATCTGCTTCCTTTTAAATTTTTATCCAACAGTATTTCATGCCTAACTAATTGATTCTATGGCATTGAATTTTGATGACAACATTTATGTGGTTGCTATTAATGAAACAACGTGTATACTAGTTTTCATACATAAAGAAAAAAGAAAAGGAATTCTCAAAGATCTCGTCTTGATTGCAGTGATTTGGCTAGTGGTCAACGTGGGGAGGTCTTTGAGGTGAATCAGGATAATGTTGCAGTTGTTTTTGATAGTGATGATGCAACCAAGAAAATTTTTTTACTGCATTGGCTAGATGGTATAAAAATTGATTTCATTGATATTCTTCATTTCACCTTTGAGAGCTCAATATTGCAGTCACTAATTTCATCTACATACATAACATGACTCTGTTTCCAAACTCTATTATGACCCCAGAATCCAAAAATGAATAATTTATTCAATTCCTGACAAAAAGAATAAAGTCTATCAATAATGATATCCTAGTCTGTAGACCAGGAAGTGAAATTTGATGTTCTCCTTTCTAATTAATATTCTCAGTTAAGGTAATTGAGCATGATGAAGAAAGTCAGGCTCAAGACGCCATTGAAGCTTTGAATGAGGTATATATCTTTGAAAGTTCAATACATTTATTTGGCAAACCATGGAAATGTGCACAAATGACATCATCAAAATCTTTTCATTTCATTAATCTGCAGGTCCTGCATTCTATACAGCCTCTTATTGTTTATTTCCCAGATCCATCTGTGTGGTTTTCAAGGACTGTTACCGAGGCAAGACGTGAAGTGTTCCTTAACAAGCTGCAGAAGATGCTCGATGATCTATCGGGTCCTGTTGTCTTGATATGTGGTGAAAACGAAGAAGAAACAGATTCTTCTTCAGATGAGAAATCTGTGAGATTCCACATTCTTATTATATTTATTGGGTATTTTTTTTCAGGCATTTCTTCTATCTGTATATAGTATAACCTCTTTTCCATTGTGTCCAACAGACCAATGTACTTTCAAAATTGGGATGTCTTTCCAAATCGGCAATTCTCCTTGCTTCTAAATTGCACTCGCATATCATGAAATTCTCATTCTTTCTCTTTGTTTCTATTCATACTAGATAATTTCTTTAGTGGATAATTCATAAATTATTAGTCATCTGCATAATAATGGAAAAGTAAAAACAAAGTTTCTGTTTCTACATCCATAAGTATGAATAAATATTCAGACATGATTGTTTCATTACAAGAGGAAGGGGAAGAGGAATGGAAAGGACAAGAGGGAAAGAAAGACAACTTGTTGAAACATCAGGTTGGTATGAAAATAAAAATTCTGATTGGGATAATTAAGATCTGATACAATTTGTAATCTCTGTTTCTTGTAGGTTTGATTGCTACTAATCAGGTTCTTTAGGGTCGTTTGATTGTCATCTTTTAATCATAGCTAAAATTTGTCTAGATTTGATTATTGACCCTCCCACTTTTGAAATTTTAATAAAATGGTTTTAACCGTTTCCTCTCCAAAAAAATATTCAGACATGATATTTGACTTATTGAGCAAACGGTTGAATTTGATGTTATGGCTAAAATTAGCACCTGGAGGATATTCCATCAATTTTGTATTTTTCAATTTGTAATATGAACAACATATATATTGTCTATACAGAATTCCACAAATAACTTAGACATGACAAATGCTTAGCTTTGATGAAAAAGATTGTCAAGTATCTGATTATCCCTTATTTTGAGGATTATAAGTAGGTATAGATACAAATTCCAGTTGCCGAAATATACATAGGCTTGCATTTGATTTTCAACAGCTTTTTGGTAATAAAGAAGCATTTCTGTTTCAGGATCTTTCCCTTCTCGAACTACTTATTAAGGGACTGAAATCCACGAAGAGTTTAGAAGGTTATGAAATTCTTCAGCTATTTGCTAATGTGATGAGCATACATCCTCCAACAGTATGTATCCAATTATTTCATCTTCCATAATTATAGACTTATAGTTGTAAAGTCTAGTGACATACTCTGCGATCTTAACTGTTTTGTGCCTTGTAGGAGAAAGATGTCTTGAGAACATTTAATGAACAACTCTTAGAGGACATGACAATTGTTTTAAATGGAAGTAACATAACTGAACTACAAAAGGTACAAACAAAAATATGCATTTTCTTGCTAAGATTGAAGATTAACTAAAGGAGGATTGTTTTTTTCAGGTCCTTGAAGAACATGATTTGACATGTATGGATCTATTGGATGTGATTGATAATGATGAGGTGATACTTAACAAGCGAAGTAAGAATACATTTCTTTTTTGATGCGGTGCGAGTCGAAGAGGCGTTTATGCGAAAGTTGCAGCATCCGAAAATATCTCGCAAGTGTCAGATTTCGACGATTGCCTAGTGTTTTTCGGGCGGAAACGTTTAGGGGCTCAAAATCGCATTTTTATTAGTTTCGGGTGTTTTTTTGCAATTTATTAAAAGTTGTTTACTTCTTTTGCAAGCTAGGGTTTGAGTATTTAAAAGAATCTTAAAACACTTTGTGAGGGGAAGATTATTAATTAGAAAACGAGGTTTCCTCAATATCTATCAACTTTCGGTATTCGTAAGAATCAACGAATCTTGATAAAGGTTCATCCTAGCCACGCACGCTGCATCAGTTGGTATCAGTTTCCAGTCGACCCTGAGGTATGCCGCCCCGAAGACAGCCGCGCAACCCTACCCCTGGTGCTGATGATGGTGACCTTGCTGAGTTGCGACGTGAAAACGCTGAGTTTCGCCGTGATAACGACGATTTGAGGCGGCAAGTTGAATGGTTGACGCAACGGATGGATGCATCTATGCACATGCACCACCCTGAAGATGATGTTACGATGACATATGAAAACCCTCTCGGTGGTCTTCGGAATCGATCCCCTGAACGCCCCAATCATCGCTGGGAGCAGGCTTTCAGGGTGGACATCCCTAAGTTCGATGGTAGTCTACCACCGGAAGAGTTTATTGATTGGCTTTCTCAGGTTGAAGAGATTCTGGATTTCAAGGAAGTTCCTGCAGATCGTCGTGTACCCCTTGTTACGATCCGCTTACATGGTCGTGCACAAGCATGGTGGCAGCAGTTGAAACAGACACGTGTTCGTCATGGTAAGGCAAAGCTCACGAATTGGGACAAATTCAGGAAGCATATTAGGGCTGCGTTTCTACCATATAATTACGAACGTAACCTGTACCAGCGGTTCCAGAATCTTCGTCAGGGTTCTCGTTCCGTGGATGACTATTCCACTGAGTTTTACACCTTTGTGGCTCGTGTTGACCTGTCTGAGTCCCCTCTCCAGTTGGTTTCTCGCTATATTGGTGGCCTTCGCCTCCAGTTGCAGGATATTTTGAATATGTTTGATCCCTTGACTGTTTCTGAGGCACATCAGCGTGCTTCACAGGCTGAGAAACAGCTAGCCAGGCGCGGTTCGGGTAGCTTTGGAAAACAGGTTGTCCCCACTAGTGGCATTGGTTCTTCTTCCCAGCCGGCCCATCCCACCCCAGCCCCCCCTCGCAGCACTACAGCCCCCCCGCAGGGACGTCCCGGTGGCTTGCGTTGTTTCAATTGTGGTGAAGTTGGCCATCGCCAAGCAGAGTGTCGCAACCCAAAGTCCACCAATCGTGGTCTTTTTACTGAGGTGGATGATCCTGACTCTGCTCTTCCTTCAGATTCAGCCCCAGTGTATGATGTTTATGATGATGAGGCAGCGGAGGAGTATGTTTCTGGTGATGTTGGCCCCCCTTTTGGTGATTCGTCGATCATGTTTAACCCCTCGTGCTCCTGACAACGAGTGGTTACGCAATAATCTGTTCCATTCCACTTGTACCATCGGTGGCAAAGTTTGCACCTTCATCATTGATGCTGGGAGTTGTGAGAATGTGATTTCTGAGGTTGCAGTTTCGAAGCTGGGTCTGTCCACTGAACCTCACCCCAAGCCTTATCGCCTGTCCTGGCTGAGTCAAGGTACGGATGTTACAGTTTCCAAGCGCGTACTTGTTAATTTTTCCATTGGTTCCCATTATCGTGATGCTGTATATTGTGATGTGGTTCCTATGGATGCTTGTCACCTTTTACTTGGTCGCTCTTGGCAGTTTGATCATTCTGTTATACATGATGGGCGTGCTAATACCTACACGTTCTTATTTCATGGTACCAAGATTGTGTTGATGCCAAATCAGCCCAAGAAGGGTGCTGCCCCCACTCATCATGCGTCCCCCCCTACCACCTTGTTGTCTCGGGGTCCTTTTTAGACCGCCATGGTCGAATCAGGCATGGTGTTTGCTCTATTTTGTTCGCTGATTACCTGTGGTGCTAGTTCTGAGGTGCCTATTCCAGTGCAAGCCGCTGTTACAGGAGTTTGCAGATGTTTTTCCTGAGAATCTGCCTTGTGCCTTGCATCCTTTGCGTGATATCCAGCATCACATTGACTTGGTTCCAGGTGCTGCCCTACCCAACCGTCCTCATTACCGCATGAGTCCCAAAGAACATGAAGAGTTGCGTAGACAGGTGGAGGACTTGCTGGCTAAGGGACACATTCGAGAGAGCCTTAGTCCCTGTGCTGTCCCGGCCCTTCTTACCCCAAAAAAGGATGGGTCTTGGCGTATGTGCATTGATAGTCGTGCTATCAACAAGATTACAGTGCGTTATCGGTTTCCTATTCCCCGGTTGGATGACTTGTTGGATCAGTTGGGTGGTGCTTCTGTGTTTAGCAAACTGGATCTCAAGAGTGGATACCATCAGATTCGTATTCGCATGGGTGATGAGTGGAAGACTGCCTTTAAGACTCGTGAGGGCTTATATGAGTGGCTGGTTATGCCGTTTGGTCTGTCGAATGCTCCTAGCACCTTTATGCGTGTGATGAACCAGGCTCTTCGCCCTTTCATTGGGAAGTTTGCTCACAATCATGCTGTTAATCGCTCCACTGGTTTCAGTCCTTTCCATGTGATTTACGGGCTGTCTCCGCGTGCTCCTCTTGATTTGTTAGCGCTGCCCAGCAAGGTGCGTCCTCATTCCACTGCTGCGGATTTTGTTGGTCAGTTGGCTCAGGTTCATCAGACCACTCATGACCGTTTGGTTGCTGCTACTGCCAAGTACAAGGAGAAGGCTGATTCGAGAAGGCGTGCTGTTGATTTTGAAGTTGGTGACTTTGTGTGGGCTATTCTGACTAAGGATCGTTTTCCAGCTCATGAATATAGCAAGCTTGCTGCTAAGTAGATTGGTCCTGTTGAGATTGTGGAGAAGATCAACCCCAATGCTTATCGTTTACGCCTTCCCAGCCATGTGCGTACCTCTGATGTGTTCAATGTGAAGCATCTTGTTCCTTTTGTGGGTGAGTCTTCTTCTGATGAGAATGATGCGGTTCCAGATTCGAGGACGAATCTTTTCTACCCTGGGGGGAATGATGCGGTGCGAGTCGAAGAGGCGTTTATGCGAAAGTTACAGCATCCGAAAATATCTCGCAAGTGTCAGATTTCGACGATTGCCTAGTGTTTTTCGGGCGGAAACGTTTAGGGGCTCAAAATCGCATTTTTATTAGTTTCGGGTGTTTTTTTGCAATTTATTAAAAGTTGTTTACTTCTTTTGCAAGCTAGGGTTTGAGTATTTAAAAGAATCTTAAAACACTTTGTGAGGGGAAGATTATTAATTAGAAAACGAGGTTTCCTCAATATCTATCAACTTTCGGTATTCGTAAGAATCAACGAATCTTGATAAAGGTTCATCCTAGCCACGCACGCGTGCTCCTCTTGATTTGTTAGCGCTGCCCAGCAAGGTGCGTCCTCATTCCACTGCTGCGGATTTTGTTGGTCAGTTGGCTCAGGTTCATCAGACCTCAGGAAAGTTGATTCTTACGAATACCGAAAGTTGATAGATATTGAGGAAACCTCGTTTTCTAATTAATAATCTTCCCCTCACAAAGTGTTTTAAGATTCTTTTAAATACTCAAACCCTATCTTGCAAAAGAAGTAAACAACTTTTAATAAATTGCAAAAAAACACCCGAAACTAATAAAAATGCGATTTTGAGCCCCTAAACGTTTCCGCCCGAAAAACACTAGGCAATCGTCGAAATCTGACACTTGCGAGATATTTTCGGATGCTGCAACTTTCGCATAAACGCCTCTTCGACTCGCACCGCATCATTCCCCCCAGGGTAGAAAAGATTCGTCCTCGAATCTAGAACCGCATCATCCTCATCAGAAGAAGACTCACCCACAAAAGGAACAAGATGCTTCACATTGAACACATCAGAGGTACGCACATGGCTGGGAAGGCGTAAACGATAAGCATTGGGGTTGATCTTCTCCACAATCTCAACAGGACCAATCTTCTTAGCAGCAAGCTTGCTATATTCATGAGCTGGAAAACGATCCTTAGTCAGAATAGCCCACACAAAGTCACCAACTTCAAAATCAACAGCACGCCTTCTCGAATCAGCCTTCTCCTTGTACTTGGCAGTAGCAGCAACCAAGCGGTCATGAGTGGTCTGATGAACCTGAGCCAACTGACCAACAAAATCCGCAGCAGTGGAATGAGGACGCACCTTGCTGGGCAGCGCTAACAAATCAAGAGGAGCACGTGGAGACAGCCCGTAAATCACATGGAAAGGACTGAAACCAGTGGAGCGATTAACAGCATGATTGTGAGCAAACTCGGCCTGAGGCAGCTTCAGATCCCAAGCCTTAGGATGATCCCCAATTAAACTGCGCAGAAGGTTCCCTAAAGACCTATTAACAACTTCAGTTTGGCCATCAGTTTGCGGGTGATAGGCACTGCTAAAATTCAGCTGAGTATTAACCAAACGCCAAAGACTCCTCCAAAAGTGACTCACAAAGCGAGTGTCCCGATCAGAAACTATGGAGGCAGGAAGTCCATGAAGGCGATACACATCCCTGAAATAAAGCTGTGCAACAGCCACAGCATCAGAGGTTTTCTTGCAGGGAATGAAATGAACCATCTTCGAGAATCGGTCAACCACCACAAAAATCGAATCAGAACCACGCTGGGTACGTGGCAGCCCAAGGACAAAATCCATACTGACATCAGACCATGGTTGAGTGGGAATAGGCAGAGGCAAGTATAACCCGGCATTAGTCGAAGCGCCCTTAGCCAACTGACAAACACGACAACGAGCAACAAAACGCCCCACCTCTTTGCGCATCGAAGGCCAGAAATAAGAAGCTGCAAGAAGCTGGAAGGTACGATCACGCCCAACATGGCCTTCTTTGTGGAGTTCCTGAATCATCCTCAAACGCAGGCTGCAATCTGGAATGCACAACTGCACACCGCGGAAAAGGAACCCATCCTCCAAGACAAAGTCCCTCGAATCCCCCTGTTGGATGCGAATGAGGACCTGAGAAAAGAAAGGATTATCACGATAGAGGTCCACAAACGAATCAAAGCCGGGTACATGGACACGCATCTCCGCCAACAGCCCATGACGACGACTCAAAGCATCAGCCACGCGATTAGACACACCAGCCTTGTGTTTAATCACAAAAGTAAACTGCTGTAAATAAGAGACCCACGAAGCATGACGATGAGAAATCTTGTCCTGACCACCAAGATGCTTGAGGGAATCATGATCCGTATATAAGACAAACTCCCGCTGAAATAAATAATGACGCCAGTGTTTGACTGCCTGGACAATAGCATAGAACTCAATATCATAGGTACTGAAACGAAGTTTAGCGCTAGACAGTTTCTCACTAAAATAAGCAACAGGACGCCCAGATTGGCTAAGTACAGCCCCAATACCCAATTTCGAAGCATCACAATGTAGTTCAAATGGCTGGGAAAAATCAGGAAGAACCAAAATAGGGGCTGAAGTGAGTCGGTGCTTGATCTCAACAAAGGCAGCCTCGGCATCATCCGTCCAGAAGAACTTAACCCCCTTCATACAATCAGTGATAGGAGCCGTAACACTGCTGAAGTGAGGAATAAAACGCCGATAGAAGGAAGCCAAACCATGAAAACTGCGAACTTCAGTGATCGAAGAGGGGCGGGGCCACTGATTGACAGCCAGTACCTTACTTGGGTCCACTTTCAGGCCCTCCCGAGACACCACATAACCGAGGAACTGGGTAGAATCAGTAAGAAATGTGCACTTCGAGGAAGCAGCATAGAACTTGTCACGCCGGAGAACAGATAACACCTCACGAAGATGGGAGAGGTGTGCTACCTCGCTGTCACTGTAAATCAAGATGTCGTCGAAGTAAACGACTACAAACTTCCCAATGAAAGGGCGAAGAGCCTGGTTCATCACACGCATAAAGGTGCTAGGAGCATTCGACAGACCAAACGGCATAACCAGCCACTCATATAAGCCCTCACGAGTCTTAAAGGCAGTCTTCCACTCATCACCCATGCGAATACGAATCTGATGGTATCCACTCTTGAGATCCAGTTTGCTAAACACAGAAGCACCACCCAACTGATCCAACAAGTCATCCAACCGGGGAATAGGAAACCGATAACGCACTGTAATCTTGTTGATAGCACGACTATCAATGCACATACGCCAAGACCCATCCTTTTTTGGGGTAAGAAGGGCCGGGACAGCACAGGGACTAAGGCTCTCTCGAATGTGTCCCTTAGCCAGCAAGTCCTCCACCTGTCTACGCAACTCTTCATGTTCTTTGGGACTCATGCGGTAATGAGGACGGTTGGGTAGGGCAGCACCTGGAACCAAGTCAATGTGATGCTGGATATCACGCAAAGGAGGCAAGGCACAAGGCAGATTCTCAGGAAAAACATCTGCAAACTCCTGTAACAGCGGCTGCACTGGAATAGGCACCTCAGAACTAGCACCACAGGTAATCAGCGAACAAAATAGAGCAAACACCATGCCTGATTCGACCATGGCGGTCTGAAAAGGACCCCGAGACAACAAGGTGGTAGGGGGGGACGCATGATGAGTGGGGGCAGCACCCTTCTTGGGCTGATTTGGCATCAACACAATCTTGGTACCATGAAATAAGAACGTGTAGGTATTAGCACGCCCATCATGTATAACAGAATGATCAAACTGCCAAGAGCGACCAAGTAAAAGGTGACAAGCATCCATAGGAACCACATCACAATATACAGCATCACGATAATGGGAACCAATGGAAAAATTAACAAGTACGCGCTTGGAAACTGTAACATCCGTACCTTGACTCAGCCAGGACAGGCGATAAGGCTTGGGGTGAGGTTTAGTGGACAGACCCAGCTTCGAAACTGCAACCTCAGAAATCACATTCTCACAACTCCCAGCATCAATGATGAAGGTGCAAACTTTGCCACCGATGGTACAAGTGGAATGGAACAGATTATTGCGTAACCACTCGTTGTCAGGAGCACGAGGGGTTAAACATGATCGACGAATCACCAAAAGGGGGCCAACATCACCAGAAACATACTCCTCCGCTGCCTCATCATCATAAACATCATACACTGGGGCTGAATCTGAAGGAAGAGCAGAGTCAGGATCATCCACCTCAGTAAAAAGACCACGATTGGTGGACTTTGGGTTGCGACACTCTGCTTGGCGATGGCCAACTTCACCACAATTGAAACAACGCAAGCCACCGGGACGTCCCTGCGGGGGGGCTGTAGTGCTGCGAGGGGGGGCTGGGGTGGGATGGGCCGGCTGGGAAGAAGAACCAATGTCACTAGTGGGGACAACCTGTTTTCCAAAGCTACCCGAACCGCGCCTGGCTAGCTGTTTCTCAGCCTGTGAAGCACGCTGATGTGCCTCAGAAACAGTCAAGGGATCAAACATATTCAAAATATCCTGCAACTGGAGGCGAAGGCCACCAATATAGCGAGAAACCAACTGGAGAGGGGACTCAGACAGGTCAACACGAGCCACAAAGGTGTAAAACTCAGTGGAATAGTCATCCACGGAACGAGAACCCTGACGAAGATTCTGGAACCGCTGGTACAGGTTACGTTCGTAATTATATGGTAGAAACGCAGCCCTAATATGCTTCCTGAATTTGTCCCAATTCGTGAGCTTTGCCTTACCATGACGAACACGTGTTTGTTTCAACTGCTGCCACCATGCTTGTGCACGACCATGTAAGCGGATCGTAACAAGGGGTACACGACGATCTGCAGAAACTTCCTTGAAATCCAGAATCTCTTCAACCTGAGAAAGCCAATCAATAAACTCTTCCGGTGGTAGACTACCATCGAACTTAGGGATGTCCACCCTGAAAGCCTGCTCCCAGCGATGATTGGGGCGTTCAGGGGATCGATTCCGAAGACCACCGAGAGGGTTTTCATATGTCATCGTAACATCATCTTCAGGGTGGTGCATGTGCATAGATGCATCCATCCGTTGCGTCAACCATTCAACCTGCCGCCTCAAATCGTCGTTATCACGGCGAAACTCAGCGTTTTCACGTCGCAACTCAGCAAGGTCACCATCATCAGCACCAGGGGTAGGGTTGCGCGGCTGTCTTCGGGGCGGCATACCTCAGGGTCGACTGGAAACTGATACCAACTGATGCAGCGTGCGTGGCTAGGATGAACCTTTATTAAGATTCGTTGATTCTTACGAATACCGAAAGTTGATAGATATTGAGGAAACCTCGTTTTCTAATTAATAATCTTCCCCTCACAAAGTGTTTTAAGATTCTTTTAAATACTCAAACCCTAGCTTGCAAAAGAAGTAAACAACTTTTAATAAATTGCAAAAAAACACCCGAAACTAATAAAAATGCGATTTTGAGCCCCTAAACGTTTCCGCCCGAAAAACACTAGGCAATCGTCGAAATCTGACACTTGCGAGATATTTTCGGAAGCTGCAACTTTCGCATAAACGCCTCTTCGACTCGCACCGCATCACACCTGTAATTGTTTTTGTTGACGAGGTGGGTTGTGGGTCTGTCTGACCAAATTCATTTACCATGATCACACTTTATAGACAATTTGAATGAATAATAATACAACTCATATGGTTTTATATTTCATAAGTCTTGTTTACATAGTTTATATTTAATACAGATTGACAGTTTACTTGGGTCCCGTAATTCCGGGGAACCTGAAACAACTAGAAAGGTAAAGAACGAGTTTATGGCAGCTTGGGATGGATTGAGTTCAAAAGAAAACCAAAGAATCCTAATTATTGGTGCCACCAACCGCCCTTTTGATCTTGATGATGCAGTAGTTCGTCGTCTTCCTAGAAGGTACTTTCTTTCTTTACATTTTGTAGTAGTACTGACAATGTGAATTGATCTCTTATTTCCTTCTTTCTAATGAACTGGACTGTTTTTACAGGATATATGTAGACCTCCCAGATGCTGGCAATCGTGTCAAGATACTCAAAATTCTCCTAGCTAAAGAAAATATAGAATCAGGATTTCAGTTTGAAAAACTTGCTACGGCCACCCACGGGTATTCAGGGAGTGACTTAAAGGTAAATAAATTATTATTTGCTTATATCAACTAAACTAGAGTAGTATCATGTAATTAATTACCTGTTTGTTCTTTCTCTTATTATTTGTTAAATCTGCAGAACCTTTGTGTTGCTGCTGCATATAGACCTGTGCAAGAAATAATAGATGACGAGAAGCTTAAGGTAAAAAATTATATAGACCTCTCCTCTATTCTAATTTGGACTTTACTTGTCTGATTGATTAGTAGGATTAGTGCAGAAATGAATGATCTTCATTCAGGGGTGTTTGTTATCTCTTATTTTCAGGGCCTAAGAAGTGATTCTAAGTCTGTTGTAATAATGAGGCCACTCAATTTGGCTGACTTCATTCAGTCCATGACTAAAGTATTATATTCCTTTCATAATTTCATGAAACTGATCTCGTTTAAGCTATCTATGTTTGTTTGTGTTTTGATTCTTATTTATTATGTTTGACCCTGCAAAAATAAATAGGTGGCGCCTTCGGTTGCATATGATACATCCAGCATGAACAAGCTTAAGGAATGGAATGAAAAGTTTGGTCAAGGCGGAAGCAGGAAGACATCATGTTTTGGTTTTGCTAACGACACTTGCTAGCTTCTTCGGATAAGATAATACAAGTATACAACACTCAGTCTTTCTTTTAGGGTGATTATAAACATATAACTTATTTTACCATTTTTTGTAAACCATTTTGCTAATGACTACTTAAGTGAAGATTATCATTGTGAAAAACTCTACAGAGTTATCCTTATTAATAATTTTGTCTCATTATATTACAAGTGATCTTGTACTTACAATATATCCTTCATTTTTCATGCGTTTCACATATTCTTCATGTTCTTTTTCTTAGTGGTCCAAATTAAATCTGTTTTGATGGGACCTCCTCACAAATGGTCATTTCAATTTTTTTCCAGAATAACCAAATTCAATCTCAGTGGTATGAAATAGCTAACTTGGGAGCACCTCACTTGGGATTACACGAGAGAGTGTTTAATTAGGTTAAGATTTTGGGTTGATATGATTATTGAGTAATTTGTTAATATATATAAAATTAATATGAAATAACCCATATCAAATCAGAGATGCCAAGTAGTAAAATTGTCACCAAGGTTAATTATTAACTTTATTTCACCAAAACTTTCATAAAAAGTGAAAGTTATACATGAACGAACAACTATTAATTATATTTTATGAACGAGTATAACTAATTCTTTACAAGTTCAATGTCATATTTGAGTTTATTATACAAGTTTAGTTACTTAATTCATTTAAGATTTCATAACTTACATTTAATTAAGCAGAATTCATACTTTTTCTTAACTCCAACAATTTTGCCCATCTTTTATCAACCATATTAAAACTTGGCTTCTTCTGTTCCTCCCAATCTATACACGACATACAAATTAATTAATTCAAAACCCGATAATTTTCTATTTGACTTTGTTTAATTTACTTACTTGGGATAATCATAGGTTCTATCTTATCGCACGAGTCTTTGCATGTCCCCTGCAAATTAAAGTGTGATCGAAGTCGTTAAATAATATGAAATAACTTAGAACAAGATAATATAGAAAGAAAAAAAAACTGGTATATAAACAATATTAAATAAGTTTAGTTTAAATAGGTAATGAACCAAGAAACTATATACTATTCTAACAAGAAACATCATCATGCTAGCTACCCAGAAATTGATAAATTAAGAAAGCCTGTGTTTGATTAACTAAAGTTAGATTTGTGCAATTTATAATTAATAATTAAAGGGGTTATGATTCTGTTAAAGCCTATGCAAATTATAAAGTTTGTTTTTTATAGTAATAAAATTGGTTGGTTTTGCCATCCTTGGCCCCAACAAATGATGTCATACCTAAAGCCAAGAGAGAAAAGATTGAGAACACACAATGAGAATCTCTAAATTTAAGGAGACAGAGATAAATGACCGTAAAGTGAACAATTATTTGTATCAAGTGTTGAACCAAGCGATGTTTGAACAAATATTTGACACAAGTACTTCAAAAATCAACACTTTCAAGAGTAAATATGGATGTAATGAAAATGTAAAAAGACCATTTCTGAATACTTTACGAAAAGAACTTATGTATTTGAGATGAAGAAGAATAAGATGATAACTAGTAAAAAATGGATTTGAAAACATTAGAAGCGAGGTTTATGTATGTGATGGTGGTGGGCATTTAAGAAGCCAAAATCACATTCTTCCAAATGATCTTGGATGAAATTTGTAAATAAAATTTGTTTTTTCATTCTTTGATTCCAAAACACATGAATGATCATATATGCATATAGATTTAATGATGAATACTCCTTAATTACTTTGATTGAGGCAGACAGCCGAATAGTGTCTAGTACTAGTGCATCAAGATCAACCTCACACCCAGGCTTCACATAGATGACCTGCACGAAAAAAACCCATTAATTTGTTCATTATAATTCTATGATCCGATCTAGTAAGAAATCAAAAAGAGAAATTAGAGAGTTCTTCATAGACTTAATGAAGGATCTCCTGATCCAATATCAGGTAGGCTGTGATTGCGTTTGCTTGATGGCAGAACCCACACATTCAACTCTGTATCAATCTAACATAAGCATATATTGAAACACATTAATATATTGATCGATCCAGACCCCCAATATGCCAGAAATAAAAATGAAAGAAAAAAGTTACATCTGTGATATATGAAGAACCGCAGCATATGCACTTTCTAGGTAATGAAGATGTGATCTTCCCATCCACTGAAAACCCAAACCCAGCATGCTGTCATTTCACAAGTTTTATTAATTAATGAATTAATTCGATTTCATGTTACAGAAAACCTTGGTAATTAAATTACCTTTTGAATGGAGAGATCGATGAATACTAAGGTATTTTCTTGACCCTGTTCAGCCAAATCATGTAAATGAAGCTCCTCAAGAGAGAAGATGAAGTTGCTTGTCCAATTCCCCTTCCATCTACCGTCGGATGACGTTGAGATTCTGATCCGACGACGAGAACCACTCCTAATTCCATTCATTCTTCCTTTTTTGTCTGTATTCTCCTGAAAGAAGTTAGATTTAAACTTCAATCATTCAATCATAACAGATTAATCATCAAACATATATCAGTAAATCTGTTACCGGTGGAAATGCTGAGTTGGACCGGTACTGATCATCATCATAATCATCCTCATGATCACCAATTCTTCTTGAATAATCGGAGGAAGGAAAAAGTGACGATGATTGAGGAGAAAAGACCGATATCTTCCTGGAAACTCTAGTACTTCCCCTCCTCCTCCTCCTGATCGATTCATGACTACAGAAATGTAGTTGTTTAGCATCTGATGACTTTGCGTAAGGATTTATCAGCGATTGAGGAAGCCTTGTAGCCGAGATCGAACGAGCTGCTGCTGCTGCTTCCGCCATTGTCAAATTCAGGAAAGCTCGAAATGTCTGAAGAAAAGGAACCTTATCTTCTTGAGCGCCAAACCTCCTCCATATAAATTCATCAATACAAAATCAATTTACAAATAAATCCCTTACAAAAATTTGAATATTAAATTTAAGTATTTTATATTATTTGAAAATGCTATAAGTTTATAATTATTTTTCTTACATTTTACGCGGTTAAGTTTTAATGTTATCCTAAATGTAGTGGTTGATTCTTATGGATTTTATTATATATTTATTTGACCTGTTTCTTATTTTATATTTTCTCTTTTTTATTTGTTTGATCGTAGTTTATTAGTTGAATTGTTATGAATCTCATTTTTAAGGATTCTTAAGTTTGTATTTTCTTCTTTATCTTACTATCCTTTTATGTTTTTGTCTTTTTATTTATTTTAATTGATCTGAGTTTATCTTTTTAGTTAATACCTTATTGTTATGATCTCTTTATAATCATGTTCTTAGTAAAAAATAAACATGAGATATTTGATGAGTTAGCTAAAATATTTATAGATAATTAGATGAAAGAACCCTTTTTTTTATTTAGCTTAGTATTAGTATTGGCATCTATCTAACCACAATTATTTTTATACAAATTTGAAGATTAAATAAAATTATAAGAAGGCAAACTTTTAATTCCATAAGTATATATTAAGTACATATCACAATTTTTGTAAAAAATACAATAAAGTACTTAGAAATGAATGAGGTAACAAACTAATTAACAAGTTTCATATCTAAGTTTCATATAAAAATAATCATTTTACAAAAGAATCACATTCACCAAAGAATTTTGCTGGTATTGTTGAAGTATATAATATTTTTGCATTGAGAGCATTCAAATCCATAATTGTAGGCATCCATGGGCGCGCCGCGCATGCTTAACTATTATTGATTCCATCACCACAGCCAGGTTTTATCATGGACAAAAAGTTCATATCCATGGCGAAACATTCAACGCAACCAAACATGTCACAATCCTCGCAATGATATAACCACCCTTGATCATTTGCTTTTGCATAATTCACGTCCCTCTCGCAGATTTCACAGAATGGTTGCGAACTCGGATCGATATCTTCATCTTTTACAGACTTTAAAGTCGGGTAGAGCAATACGAATGGATGACGTTCATCATACCGGTGCTTGATTGTTCGTGGCAACAAAGCGCAAGTTCCATGTATCCCGAAACCGCATTCGTCACAAGTAAACGTCGCTAATTCGGAGCTATAAACGTCGCTACAACAAGCGGCGCACTTTACGTCCTTAGATCCACTATTTAGAACAAGAGGGTGTTTGTGCGCTTCGTGTAGGATAGAGCTTGGAAGGGATGCGCATCTAATGCAGAGGCTGTAATCAGAGGAGCATTCCGTGCATTTATACCCGTACCCGTTAATAGGAAAGTTGCAGCCGTTACAGACTAAGACACCAAACTCAGACAAGTCCTTTGGTGTCGTCGACATGAAGAGGTTTAGAAGGTGGTTCGGGTGGCTGGGATGCTCTTTCAGCTCCTCCGGTAAATCGGCACACCATTTGTGTAGGTAAAAGTCACACAACGTTGATTCGTCGCTGTAGTAATAGGGTGTGGCTAATATGGGCAGCGTACACGCCTGGCAAAATTTGTTAATATTTTTGTTGTCTTCTTTTTCATTCTCATTATAATCGATTTTCCAGGGATGGCGACGACCATCTCTTACATCCGAACCGTGCCGGCAGAACTGTTGGACGAGTCGAGTCAAAATCAGATTAATCGAGTCAAAGTCAGGAACCGGCAAGCGAATCAAGTCGTCTCTACTCTGGCTCGAATCATCGTCTTTGACCTCAATAAGTTTCTTTTCTAAGACAAATCTGTAAGAAAATACTAATTAGTTAAATTTGAAATATTAATTAAAGAGCAATACAAGCGTTACATATGTACTTAATTACTTGGATCTAGTTAGGCAGTTGAGATGATGATCATGAGCATAAGAAGAGGAAGAAGATGAGCAAATGAAACATCTATGAACGTCTTTCCACCCGTAGGAAAATCCAGACAAGACGCAATTATCGCATAAACCGCATTTGAAGGTATCGGAATTATCAGAAAAGGAATAAGGGGGGCCTCGAAGGAGGATCAACGGTTTCTTAGTTAACTTGCAGGAATATGTTGGGTCTTCAATCTTCATCAATGAATGCTTTTCCACCATCTCTAACACAATTAATTATGATACCTAGTTAGGAAAGTTGGATCTTTATATATACAACAAAACCTAAATATAATTTCAACCAAAATCCAAAAATTATATTCAATAAGGAAAGGGATCTGACGTGACAATAACGTTGATGTTAATCTAGCTAGCTTAGTCATCAATATGAACCATGTTCATAACATACCATTCAATATTCAACATCTTCTTTTTAAAACCTTGTTTGGAAGTTGGTAAGAATAGAAACTTGTAAAAGAGAGTTCTAGGAGGTATTTTACATAAATTAAAAAAAACAAAAATTGATCCCAAACAACACACAATCTCCCGCGTAATTTATTGGTGTACCTATACAAGTTAGAGACATATTATTATTATTTGCAACAACAAGTTATCTAATTAATAATAATTAATATTAGTGGAAAATAATTAGTCTAATTATTTGTAATATATATTTCATTTTCCTTACTACTAAAATGACATTTTAATTTTTTTTGTTGGGTATAATTAGTTGTGAGCATGTTTTACAAATCCAAGAAATTTTCTCATTTCCATAATTATAAAATGTATTTACACAAATATTGATAATACAAACTATAAGCTAGCTATAAGCTAGTCAATAGAATGAAAGTTTCAAGTAACTTCGATTTGAAATAAAAAGTATGAAATTTCTTATTTAGACAGGATCATAATAATAGATAACGTTCACACCAAAAAACATTATGCTTACAAAAAGAAATACACATCAATATCACAGAGAAAAGGGCAACACGTACAAATTCTACCAGATAAATTAAACAATAATATTAAACACAAAGGCAACGTCAATTGAGAGTTTTAAATTGGGGGGCTAATGTAGTTAATGTAATTGTGTATTTTCCGTGTCCTTAAAATAAAACATTACTAATTGTAATTTTTAAAACAGTTCAAGCAAATAATAAAAAACATTATAGGCAAATTCCATTACTAATTTCACCTTATAAAATAAATAATTCATTACTTTCTTTAAAGGTATATGTTAGTTAGTTTGATTCAATTTATTCAAGTTTAATGAAAAAAAATCCCATATTTGCTTATTATTATTTTTTCTTAGTCTTGTTAACAAATTGTGGTGGTGAGATCAAAATTTCATGGATATTGTAATCACATTGATTTGAAAAAAAAGTGAGAATATTGAGAATACTTCAATGAATAATAAATTGAGGTGATTCGCGGAAAAAAGTTAAGAATTAAATAAAGATAAAATAATTTTCAGTTTATAGACTTTTATTGCAGTTGAGATCTTATGTTACCAAGGGTTATTGAGGAAGAGTAAAAATGTAATATTTTTTTTAGCACCATTATCCCTTCCATTAGAGGACACATATTCCATTTGGTAACATGGTTCCATTTAGCCTTCTTAATTTTCTTTTCTTAGAGGTTATGATTTTGTATAACTTGTTTATGTTTATTTTTCTTCCCTGTTTGTCACTTATTTTAATAGATTATTTATAAATGTTAAGATTTTTATAATCCAATATTTAATAAATATGTCCCATTCAAAAATATATATAAGATGAATAACTTTTTTGTATTTTGTTTTTGAAAAAGGATGTGGGTGAGAATTAGGTATGGTATAATTGACTAAAATACATATTATGGGTCAAATTAAGATGAACATAAAAGTTTAGTACTGGAATATATAAATAAATAAAAAAAAGAACAATTGAAATAAGAGATGATTTTGTTTACTAAGGAGATCAAAACATATAATTAGCTAGGAAAGGAGATTGTCCAATTTTACCTTACACTTGGTGCATGGTGATTGCTCGAGATTTTATCCTCAAAGATTTATTTGATTTGGTGTTTTGAATCGGTCTTTTATGTGACAATTTCAATTATGAATTAAAATATTAAGTACTAATTTAAAAATATTAAATGCTAATAATATTTTAATCAATTTATCCAAATCATCTACTCTTCTCCCTCAACAATTATATTTTTCTAAATAATTATGAATCTTGAAGTATTCATAGCCTGAGATGTTAAAATAGGGATCCTAAAACATTTATAGAAAGTAAGAGTTTAATTTTTTTCACATATTTTATTTGTTACCATCATAACCTCCCCTACAATTTAAGTGTTTTAAACAAAATCAAATTTATAATTTTTTTAAAATTAGTTTAAAAATAATTTTTTAATTGGTTTCATTACCATCCCAACTTTACTACCCATTCAATTAGGAGAACCCATGGCTGCATTAGTACCATATAAACTAATAAATGGGTGAAAAATGCGTTTATCATCTCTCCCTTTTCTATTTTTATTTTGAAGATTTATTTTACTACTATTTTAATCTTATTTAGTTTTGGAGAATCTCCGCAAATACCGTAAAACCATATTCTTATTAAAGAAAAAGAACAAAATTATATAAATTATTTTTTTAATATTATATATATATTATTATTATAAATTAATTAATTTTTTTTTTATAAAATAGAAATAAATAGTTATATTTATGATATTATATACACTACAAAAAAAACTGTTAATTTGCAACAGGTGCTCCGCAACTATCTTTGCATTAAAAACGACCTTTAGTATTTGTCGTAGTATTATTTCGGAATTTCACAACCACATTTGCAATTACCCGAAAACATTACAAATCGCTGGTTGCAAATTTGCATTGGTGTTTACATTAACTGTTTCAACAATATTTTCACTAAATACAGAGATATTGCAGAAAATCCACTTTTTCTAAAACGGTAACTAACCATGGTTAAAGTATATTTGCCATAAGATTTACAATATATATTTTATTAATAAATTTAATGTTTTGCAATAGAAATTCCAATAAGATAAATCTATTTAACAATAAAAATATATTAACATAAACTGCACTAACGTATAAAATTATGAACTGCAATATGTTTCGCAATAGCCAATATAACAAATATATGAAAATGAAACAATAAATTTTGCATATTTATATAAAAGTATATTCAACAAATACTGCAATATCTACACATTTTATATGAAAACGTACCTTCAATGAAAACTGCATTAGTTTATAAAATTATGTTACGCAATACTCTTTGCAATAATATATTAAATTTCTTACTGCAATAATCTTCGCAATATATATTTATAATTTTCATAATCAATTACAAATATATGTGCAATTCAATTTGCATTATTTCGTTTGAAATTCTGTTTATATTACCCAAATTATATTTTCGTATACTATAGCATTATCATTTGTATTATACATATTTACAACTTTCTTCGCATTATGATAAAACTGCAACTATTCCTGCAATTACCTTATTCACAACTTTGCATTAATATTAACAATAATTGATGCAACTTTATTTACATTATTTGTAATGCACGATTTGCATAATTCAAAATAATATATTTTCAAAATTTGCAATAAATTTGCATAATTTTTGCAACCTTCAGCGCAATATTTAAAAAACAAATATTGCAATTCAATTGAATTCAAATTCCTATATATAAATAATAACCAAAACCATCTTATATTCATCAATGATTCCTGTATCAATTCTTAGTACACCAACATAAATTCATTACAAATTTGCAAAACACATTTGCAAATGAAATTCACCAACTACTTGTACTTGTTCCATAAATATGACCAAAAACATTAACAAAAACATGCCAAATTTTACACAAAATGGCATTTCCAAATAACTCCTAATTATGCTAGCTTCAATCCATCCATCTCTATTTGTCCAAACCTATATCAATTCAACAAAATGAGAAATTATATTGACTAATTAGTTTATGAGCGTTGATATAGGGGAGGTAAAATAGTAAGGGAAAAAATAAGGGAATGATCTGGCAGTCTAGGTGGCCATACACCTCAGCAGATGACTCATCTGCTTCAGTTTAATTAAAATAATAATAAAAAATGAAAAAGGAAAGAAAGAACCGAACGAAGCAAATAAGAAACGAGCACCAATATCTTTCCTTCAAATTTCCTGTTTGTTTCTTCCTCAATGAAAACCTATATTTTAGGGAATAAAATACTGTCATTGTCGTTGTTCTTGCACCTCAGATCTAGCTCAGTATCCTGATTTATATTCTTCCGATCTAGGTCGCTTATCTTATTCTAAGGCCATCTTCCGCCCTTTCTTCGTCGCAGGTGCCGTCGTAGGTGCGTTCTATTATCATATTCCTTTCCTTTTATGTTTATGATAATACGCATTTTCGTAACAACATTCGGTCGTTTTCGATGATTAGGATATGATCCCACATCCAAACGCTAATATAGAGAACTTTATCTTCGAGGTTACAATACTCGTTCAAAACTATTCATTCTTTGTCACTCTCGCAAGAAATAACTGAAACGTGTGTTTCTTTCGTCAAACTAATAATGAAATTTCTGCATTTACTATATATAAGTAAATAGATATGGGATGTGGATAAGAGGATTCAAATAAATGCACTGTTGTACAATGAAGAAAAGTTTAGAGTATTTTAGTGAGCAGAATGGACTTTTGATTGCCATTTATTTTAGAGTATTTTAGTGAGCAGAATGGACTTTTGATTGCCATTTATTTCTAAGAGGTGAGATGAGATCAACTGTAAGTTTTAACCCAACTAGTTGGAAGCTTATTGAACAATATAGGTGAACCTGATTCAGAAATCGATTTATGTTTGCATCTATCACTTATGAGGAGTTATGAAACTGTAGTGGATGAAGATGATAGTTTCTCTATTCTTAGAAACAACGATTCTGATCTGTTTCGATTATTACGTCCTTCTCAAAGTTATAAAATGCGAAAATGAAACTTAAAAAGTAACATTATGTAAAATTTCAAATATTTTAGTAGGTAGAAATAAATTATTATGGGTTGAGCTAATCTTTGACATATTGCGTGTATTTATTAACAGGCATTATCTGGTATTGATTAGTCAGTGGCAGAATGCTATAACTGGTAAAGATGGAGCATAAAAGTTTTGTTTCAAAGAATTTAAAGATGTTATACATGAAGTGACATTTATGCTTTGAAAGCACCTAAATATAGAGCTTAAAGCTCTCATGATGATGATGCTCGTGTAGCTAATAGAATAAAACACTTTGGATGGGAAGAAGAAGAATAAACAAGAAAATGCTATGAATAAAACACTTTGGATGTTGTTATCTAAAGAATACTTTCAACAAAGTCAGTCTTTTTATTGTAATATTTATCATTCATTATATGTCTAAAATAGCACAATTAATAGCTTACTGTTTTATTATTTATGTATAGTTATGACTTGTATCTTGGTAGAGTGCTATAATACAGGTCTTGAATTGGAATTCATATATTGAAGTCTTAGATTTGAGTATGAGACCAACTATCTTCTAATAGTTAGAAATACATGTAAGATTCAGTATAATCTTGGTGAATTATTTTCATAACAAATTGACTGTTAGATAATATTTAAGAGAATAAAGAATTGACACAAAATATTGAAAAAAAAGTTACACTCCAATTCATCATAGAAATTTGTATAAAAACAACCTTGATTTGAATTGAAGCCATTCTAAATTGCAGTTTTACAAGTTAAAATAAAAATACTTCAAATATTGTATTTTACATGCATCATACCATCAATATTAAATATGTTATAACAATGGAACAATAACAAACTATTATATTTCATGCATGTAAGGTCCATAAATTATGCTTTTGTCGTCATTTTTTTTGAGTTTTGGAGATGTCAAAATTATATTTTATACAATTACGAAGTTGCAAAACTTCCCAAAATACCTCTCACACATAGACAAACAAAAGTATAGTCTTATCATACAACTACTACCCTTACACTTTCTATCAAGCATTTCCTAACTTGAATTAACAAACATAACTAGGAAATTAGGATAGATGACAACCATGTTCTTCCTTCAAATCACTTAGACTTTCATTTCTTTGAATGAAGAATTCCACACATCTTGATCCAGCAGCAACCACTATTACTATTATATACTTCTTTTAACCACAACAAACATTTATTCAAGCACCATTCATAAATAACCCTACAAATATCAGATTAAATATCATAAAACGATAGAACATTCATTAAGTTATAATCTAGAGCTTTTAAAAGTTAATTGTTAGTTTTACCTCATGGACAAGCAAAAACTGTTTTAGAAGTAACGACTTCTGAGAAAACACCACAAACATATTTCAACTACAAAAAATACCAATACATCATATTAATACAACAAAATACTCCAAAAGTCATATGAGAATCACATACTTTTCTCCAAGCGTTCAAAAGACTTAAATTTCCAACATTTGGTCGGCCAACTATTGCTATCTACAACATGAAACAAGTTAACATATCAAAATTTAATGTTATCTAAAGAATATGATCAACAAAGTCAGTCTTAAAATTACAAACATTATTTTTATGAAGCAACTATAGGTTGCATTTATACTATAAACTTTCAAACATCCATATTTGGTGTCAATCTCATCAATGAAATAATACATTAAAGTTGAAGCTTAAAAACTATGAAATACATATATATTTAAGAAAAGGTTGAACGGTAACATGGTTCTGCAAATCTAGCCACAACTTCTAGACAAACCTTAAGTGCGTAGCGTAGTCACACATCACTACTGTGACATTGCAATTAACACATCAAAACTCAAAACTAGATTGCAGAATCAATTCTAACAATCAAGACTTTGGGAAGTTTGGATGCTTCCGGGTATTGCTGTACGTTCCTATACATGTTATTCCTGAGAATATTTCCCAATAAGTTCAAGGTTTTGTTACTTGTAACAAGATCTTGGCAAATGATATTATTATCTGTTCATATATTTCTTTATTAGTATAGATGAGTGATTTTTGAAATCAATTAATTAACTTTAAAATTATCTTGTTGATTGAGGGAATAAACCTTGTTGATCTATTGCAGCAATTTCAGTTGATTGTGAATATTGCAGATAAGAACTTCCAACTTGCATTGCTTGATGTGGTGAATGATGTAGATAAAAACCTCTAGCTTGTATCGCTTGATGTGGGGATGTCATATGTCACAAAAGTAGGTAAGTTAGATATTTAAAAACATTTTATGAAGCTTAAATAGAAAATATTTATGAATATGTGCTATAAACATTTCAACTTTTGGTTGACTGTTGGGAAGGCAGTGTTGTTGACTGTTGTGGTTGACCATATACTGGATACATTATACTTCTTACCCTTTTTCGAGATTGTGTCGCCGCTTTTTTTACAATTTGCTCAACTTTTGACTGTTTCTTTTTGTTGGTGGACATCCACGAGATCTTACTTTTAATGGACTATATAATTTCTTCTTCCCAGCCATTGACTCCATATGTGCTATGTTGTAACTTTGATCATCACCCAATGATACAATAAGATTATTATCCATTAGCTTCTGTTTTAATTCTTCCAATGTTTGTGTTACAACGAAGTAACTCTCGTCATCTTTTGACCCAAGATCTGATATTTCATGTAACAATAGTTGAAGATTGTTTTTTCTTTGTCTTTCTTCCTTATTACAACACGAGTCATCATAAATATTAGTCATTCCTTGATACCTACGCTTGATGTTTTTCCTCCATCGATCTAAAATATACTTTTCAGGAACTATATGGACATCCAATTGGAACAAAACGAAAATCAAATGCCTGTACAAGATTCCTCGAAACTCAAAGAGACGACACAAGCACTTCATCTCACATTGTGACTCACTATAGTGTACCTGAAAGGTAATGTCTATTTTACTAGTTTCATCTTTCCTAAATACGTTTTCTACCACATTAAATACATAAGTGGAGCCCTTCACTAATGAAGTGTTACAATACATCAAGCCTCTCATTTCATTCTGGAACATCTTAAAGATCTTATTTGTGTACGCAACTTAAAACTGCTTCTCAATTAGATGAACACTAATGGTTGAAAAACAAGAATTAAAAGACACAAAATCTGAATTAGTTTCCTTTTCAATCTTGCTTTTCATGGCACTATCATATTGTTCAACAAATTGGTTCAATGTTATCTTCGAATGCACATAATCATCAAAAATGAATTCATACTTTCACTTCTTTGACTAGTTGACATCCCAGCCTAAAATTTATCTTTCACAAACGCAGGCAACCACTTATGACGAATCTTATACAAAGAATTCAACCAACCATTTTCCTCCAAATTAAATTCATCAATAAATCTCTTCCACTTACTATCACATTCTTCGGCTGTCAATGAATTGTACACAATATTTTTCAAGTTCTTTATGAGCTTATAATTAGCATAACTACTAAATTTGACTGGAATTTTTTTTGTGATATGCCAAAGACATAAGCGATGTTGAGAATCTGGAAATACTTCACCAATTGCAATTTCCATGGCTTTGCATTGATTAGTAATAATACCTTGTGGAGCTCGGCCTCCCATGCATGTCAACCATGTTTTAAATAACCAAATAAAAGTTTCAGAATCTTCTTTAGAAATTAAACCACAACCAAGCAGCACAGACTCACCATGATGATTTACTCCAACAAACGGAGCAAATGGCATATCATAAGAATTAGTCAAATAAGTAGTATCAAATGTAACAACATCATAAAAATACTCATACGTAGCTCTACATCTTCCATTAGCTCAAAATATATTTTTTATACGACCAATGTCATCTACATCAATCATATAAAAGAAATTTTCATTTTTACTTTGCATATGACAAAAGTAATTATTCAGAGCTTCTGCATCACCATTCCCAAGTCTTAATCGTCGTGCCTCAACCACATATTTCCGGCATTTTCTCTCATCAAATGACAAATTTTCAAAACCACTAGTTTCAACAACAAATGATTTAAAACTTTTACTCAAAGTAATTCTAGCTTGATCATTCAACTCTAATTTTCTCTTTGTTTGAGAATCTAACACTTTATAACATCTGAAATGTCGTGACTTTGTTGGACTTAATGTATGATTATGTTCAAGTCGCATACTTGTAATTTGAAAGAATCCATCGTTCTAACTATAATATTAATCTTTGCTTTGCAATTCGTTCTACTAGAAAGTCTATGATTAATAATATTATTTCATCTAGAAACAAGCTTACCTTCTTTGGCGCATCCAAAACATAAATACTTCGGCTGTCCGTCATCTCCTTTTTTGGAACTCTTCTTTTTAATACCAAAACAAAGATTTTGGACATATGATTGATAAAAAGCATGAACTTCTTCGGATGAAAAAAGCATTCCCAGTTGTGGTATATTAACGCTTTTGGAGGTTGACGAATCACACAACAATTATAACCCACTTGAATTCTCATTTGTTTCCTGTGTCATAGTTTTCAGATCTTTAATTAATCAATGTATTGTTGCTGCATAAATATGATATAATAGATATATACATATTTTACATGATTATTATACTAATATAAACTAACTCAATTTACACCCATACAAACAAATTTTCCAAAAAAATTGACCTTACATATCAATAAACATAAATAATATATAACATTATCACATAAATGCTGACATATTAGCATAAACATAAGACTAGGTATTGAAAGGAACTCACCTGTGACGGAGAAAGGGCGGGAGGTGGCTCTAGAATAAGCTTATAGGCATTAGGTTCTGGAGGTTCTAGAGCTTCTGCCTTATTCGCCTCCATTGACATCTACAATCTATATTCAGATAAAAGAATAACATCCAAAACTACCATAGACATTTGAGATAAGGACTAAATATTAAATTAAAACGCACCTACTACGGAAAAATGTGGAAGATAACCTTAGAATAAACTTATAGAAGGCAGAAGCCTATCTTCATTCAAGATTCAGAGTGAATATCAAATCGAGATACTGAGTGAACTCGACCTAGATCTGAGGTGAAAGAACAACGACAATGACGAGAATCTCATTCACTAAGATTTAGGGTTTTCATTGAATAAGAAACAAACAGTAAAATTCAGGATTTATGATTAGAAGAAAGTTTCTGGGTTTCTAGTTTCTTATTTGCTTCTATTCATTCGGTTCTTTCTTTCTTCATTTTTTTAATTAAACTAGAGAGAAAGCAGATGAGTCATTGATGTGGTGTATGCCACCTAGACAACCATATCATTCCCTCTTTTTTTCCCTCACTATTTTCCCTCCCCTAATATATATTTATAATTTTCATAATCAATTACAAATATGTGTGCAATTCAATTTGCATTATTTCGTTTAAAATTCTATTTATATTACCAAAATTATATTTTCGTATATTATAGCATTATCATTTGCATTATACATATATGCAACTTTCTTCGCATTATGATAAAACTACAACTATTCCTGCAATTACCTTATTCACAACTTTGTATTAATATTAACAATAATCGATGCAACTTTATTTGTATTATTTGTAATGCACGATTTGCATAATTCAAAATAATATATTTTCAAAATTTGCAATAAATTTACATAATTTTTGCAACCTTCAGCGCAATATTTAAAAAACAAATATTGTAATTCAATTGAATTCAAATTTCTATATATAAATAATAACCAAAACCAGCTTATATTCATTAATGATTCCTGTATCAATTCTTAGTACACCAACATAAATTCATTACAAATTTGCAAAACACATTTGCAAATGAAATTCACCAACTACTTGTACTTGTTCCATAAATATGACCAAAAATATTAACAAAAACATGCCAAATTTTTCACAAAATGGCATTTCCAAATAACTCCTAATTATGCTAGTTTCAATCCATCCATATCTATTTGTCCAAACCTGTATCAATTCAACAAAATGAGAAATTATATTGACTAATTAGTTTATATATTGAACAACATACAATTCTAATTTTCTTACAGCTTCTGAAGCCCAAGACCCATCACACCCATCATGGTACATTCTCCAATAGCATTTGACGACATTATACAACTCATATATTGGTCATAAAACTAAACCACTTGGAAACATAAGCATGAATTGAAATCACTTGACAACATTAAAAGAACTCATATATTGCACATAAAACTTAATTGCTTGAAACTTACTAAATGAATTTCATAAAACACTAACCTATTAATTAGACAACAATAAAAAACTCATATATATTGAACATAAAACTAAATCATTCGAAATCTTACTAAATAAATTAAAAAAAACACTAACCTATTAATTAGAAATATTAAACATGAAACTAAATCACTTGAAAACATTAAAAAACTCATATATTGAACATAAAACAAAATCACTTAAAAACTTACTAAATAAATTTCATAAAACACTAACCTACAATTCAACAATCTTAAATCTACCTATTAATTGTTCAAACCTATAATTCAATATACTTATATCTTTATTATTATAACTAACATTAATAGCATTATGATAATAGCATATGAATTTCATTTGAATATAAAGCATATTAATTGAATTTCATTTGAATATAAAGCATATTACCAAATTAAAAGTTGAATGACTAACCTTCTTCATCATCTGTCCTGATAGGAATGTTTGGGATCTTTTTTCTTGTCATGACTTATTCCATACTTCTAGGAAAGTGTCAAACTTTTCATTTAAAAAACTGTACTTAAGTTTGAAGAACAACTTTGTTCTGAATTAGTTCAACTTGATTGGACTCTAACAGTTTAATTCTCTCTTGTTGTTCTACATACTCTACCTTACATCTCTCAACTTCTTCTTTTTGTAGTGCAATCTCTTTCTCTTTCTCAGAATTTATAGTTTGTAAAGTAATAACGATTTCTTTAAGTGTATTTAACTCCAAAGAAAATTGTGTGTTGGATTGTCCATTTTCGAATACTTGTTTTCGGCCCATATAGCCTATTCCAAACACACGCTCGTTCTTGGAACGCCCTGCTGCCTCCATCCACAATTCCGTTTTAGATTTCTGTTCATTTAGATCCAAAGTTTCTTGAGTTTGATGGAGTTGAGTAAAAGATTGTTGCATAACAAATAAAATATAGTTAGTTGTGTATAAAAAATAAAGCTCAACCTTTTAATGAACATAAAACATTAATATTATCACAACTTCTGCTGCCATGTTTCCACTCCATGTACCATCCCTCTTTTTATGTGTCTTCTCAAATGTTTCAAGAAGGGAAGGGGGTCTACCAAGTTCCTTTGTCTATTATAAATTATAAATTTAGGTGTTAGTAATATAAAATTTAATCAATTAAATACAACTCAAATAAATAAATTACTTAATTACCAATCTTCTTTGATGTTCTATAGTCGAGATTGAACCCCCACAATATGTAGCACCACCGTTTTCTTTATATTTATTTCAATTTCCTTTAGCCTTTGTGTACTTCTGATTATACTTTGGCTCATTAAATCTGGTTTTCATTTTGTTCCAGTCTTCAAGGGTAACGTGTGAGGGTTTTTTCATACCGGATTTTGCCATAATAACAAAATTTCTTATCTTGGCACTACCCTTCCTCTTGAAAAGTTTATTCACATCCGCCTCCTTAATGGGATCCCACTCAAATGTCTCCTACAATCAGTTATATAAATTTGTTAAAGACTTAGAACAATGAAAATCAATTATAGTAATACAACAAAACATACCGTGAATTGTTCCCACCAAATGTTCTTAATGTCTTCGGGAACTTGATTCCAGTTCAAGTATGGCCCCCTCCAATAACCCGTAATAATTCTATGTATGCCTTTCAAAATATCTAGATAGAAGCTGCAAAAACATACAAGGGTTAAAAATGAAGTCATTTTATATATCTAAAGTACAATATACACATAACTTAAATGAATAAACTTACTTCTCTCCAACAATTTCTATGTAGGTCTTTGATGATTTGGAAAGATCATCTAGGTCTACATCCTCCCTTGAATCTTCTTCATCCTCATCTTCTGTTTCAATATTTGAGGATGGCTGTATTGGGTATGTATTGTCGAGGATGAGGGCACGATTGACCACAACATCTGTTGTGTCAGGTTGAGTTTCTAATCCTTCAGAAGGGATTAGTTGAAGATTTTGTTGAACTGAAGTTGAAGGCAGTTTCTTTGGAGTAGACTTCTTATTTTGGTTGGATTTTTGGTTTTGGGGTTTTTGAGTTGAAGTGAGTTGTACTTTTTTTCGGATTACTTTTCGTTTGGGGATGTAAGGGTTCTTGGGGGGGGGGGGGGTACGAGTTGTTTAGGGGGTAAGGATTGTTTGGGGGTAAGGCCTTCTTTTTAGAAGACATTTTTTTGGCTGCAGTTGGGGGTGGTTGTTTTAGGGATGTTCGTCTTGAAGAGGGTTGTTTTTGTTTGGGGGATATTACCATTTTGGCACGTTTAGAAATTGAAGCTTTCGTCTTTGGAGCCTCTTTGTCCTTTATTGTTCTTCTATCACCAATTTCATATTCACGTACATCCTACAACAAGTAATAAGCTTCGTAAACACATAAATAATATTATTAACCAAACTATAACTTTATCAACCAAATCATACCTCGTCAGATTCTGTATATTCAGATTCAGTTAGATCCCATTTTCTTTAAGATTTTTGTCTACTCATATTGTAAGATACTATGTTCAACCAATATGAAATACAAAAGCAATTAGAACTCAAAGTTGAAGAAACTGTAGTTTTAAAAGTTAAATAAGATATTCAAACAACCCTAAACTATAACTTAATTTTATACTAACTAACATGTCAACACAAATAAATAATCTAAGAGCATCATATTAGACTTGAACTATAAACAATATCTATTATAAGCTATTTGAATTGCAGCATATTTCAAATAAGCTATAATCATCATATTTCAAATTACATTTATAAGCTATTTGCATTGCAGAATCATATTAGACTTGAACAGAACTTGGTTCATACATAAATGTAACAGAACTTGAACAGAACTTGGTTCATAGCAGCTTACATTTATAACATAATATAAATTCATCAATAATGTCTAATTCAGTAATATAAACAGAATATAAACAGTTCATACTGTAATATAAGAATTGGTTTCGATATAGTAATATCAACATAACAATCTAGACTAAATATTTAACAATCTAGGAATATTAGCAATATTTAGTAATATAAACATAGTTCATACATAGCATAACCATAATATTTAACAATATTTAGTAATATAAACATAGTTCATACAGTAATATAGGAATTGGTTCATAATAATACTTAATTAGGGAAAACTATAATATCCTCTAAACCATTAGGAAAAATTATAATAGACAAGAATATCAACAATAAACAAAATCAATAGATAAGAACGAGAAGAACATTACCGTTAAGAAGGATAGAAGTGGAACTAGATAAGGGCGACGAGGTATTAGAGAATCGGCTAGAGAGGCAGCGGGTTTAGCTAAAGAAGCGTCTAGGGGAGGTAGAGGGTTTGGCTAGAGAATCGGGTATTAGAGAATGAGATTTGGGGAGGGTAGGGCTTAGGATGTGGGCGACGATGGGGGAACGGGTTTGAACGGACGACGATGGGGGAACGAGTTTGAAGAGGCGGAGGAGTTTGGCTACGATTTGGGGATCTAGGGTTTGGGCGGAGAGAATGGAGAAAGAGGTTTGGAGAGAGAGAATGAAATGTAGAAATGATAGAATGGAGGGAGAGTTTGGCGTTTAGGGGGAGTGTTTGGCACAAAAAGAATATTTACGTGGTGGATTAAAAAATTTAGATTGTAGGTAACCGCAATAATTTTTGCATTAAATAATACATATCGCGAATTAATTTTGGACTAAAGAGTTCTGCAACTACCTATGCATTAAAGTGGAATATAGCGCTAAACTGCAATAGTTTTGGCAATAATATATATTGAAGGCCAATGCCGTTTTTAATGCAGATATAATGACATATTTGGTAATTATTTTTCAACTCTTGGGTAAGAAATGTATAATTAGATAGCCATTATCTACGCATTAATTTCCATTTAGCGCTGGACTGCAATAGTTTTGGCAATAATATATATTTAAGGTCAATGCCATTTTTAATGCAGATCCAATGACATATTTGGTAATTATTTTCCAACTCTCGGGTAAAAAATGCATAATTAGATAGCAACTATCTACGCATTAATTTCTATTTAGCGCTGAACTGCATATTGATGGACAATGCCGTTTTTAATGCAAATTCAATGTAATTTTTAGTAATTATTCATCTTATTCGCGAGCAATAAAACCTGCGATGTTCAAAGACTAGTTTTCATTTCATATAATTAGAATATTACAGAATTTAACAAAACATATTAAGCAAAATCATCTACAATTAAGTCAACAGTAACATTTCAAACTACAAAATCAAAATATGTCATCTCCTGATTGTTCTTCTCCTTCTAAATCTTCATCATCTCCATATGTACTATTATTCGAATCGGTTTGTAGATGATCACTTTCTTCCGAAGCACTTTCAATCAATTCAGTTTCATCAAATCTATCTAACTCACCATGAATAACATTGGGATCACTCAAATCGTTCACATCATATAAGGGAATATGAAGAGGAATATACAATTCTAAGGTATGATACTCTTGTTGTTACACCACTTCATTCGTCCATATTTCCTCTATCTTTCCTCTTGCTTTTGTTTTGTAAATGACCATCCATCCAGAATCACGATCATTCGTTGTGGTTGGATAGTTCAAATAGTAAACTTGTATAGCTTGTTGAGCAAGAATAAATAGGTCGTACTTAGTATATCTATGTCTCATGTTCACGTCAATCCATCTATATGTTTCATTAACTCTAGTACCTCTAATAGGATCAAACCACAAACATTTAAATAGAACCACATGTAAACATGAACGAGGGTATTCTAATTCAATAATCTCCTCCAAAAGTCCATAGTAATCAGAATCATTTGCATGAACGCAAATACCACTATTCATGGTTGATTTATTAGATCCAAAATCACCAGCTCTCCACACATATCCATTAATAAAATACGTTGAATATCTAGTTGCTGGAGTCTTTGGAACAAATGATATGAAATACGTTAAATCTTTGTCAAGCTGATCCCTTCTTTGTTCTTGTAAAACCTTCAAAGTGAATTATTATTATGTTTAGATCGGAACCATAATTAGACTTGACATCTTTTCATAATGAAAATTGAAATCACCTTTGACCGGAACCATGATAAGAATTGACAATCCGTTTCATTAGGATTTACTTCAGCATTCATACCACAAAATGTCCTTAAATAATGAAATAAAATAAGTTATCAAATTCAAAATAAAGAATTATGATACCACAAAATATCCTATAATATGGATCCACCTCCGGACAATTTAGTAGGACATATGTGTGAGCAACTAACGTTTCTTTATTGGTCATGAATCTCTTTGAACCACCACTTCCACGTCCTAGGTAATTGAAATCTAATTTGGTTGTTGATTTTTGTTCAATGACCCTTCCGTGTTCCTTTGAGGTTGTCTTTGTTTGCAATTTACATTCGATTCAAAATAACACGAAGCAAATGTTGACATTATCAAACTCTCAGAATATTGGGAAAAATTGGACTCATGCCCATTACTATCCTAATTGATACAGGTAGTACCCACAATTTCATTAACAACCGAATTTTGAAGAACATCAATCACCCAATTTTACCTACCACTGACTTACCGATGAAAGTAGATGATGGTTCTGAGCTGATTAGTGGAAGTTGCTGTAAAGGTTTAAAATGGAGAATGAAAGAAGAAGAGTTTCAAGACGACATGAGGGTATTGACCATGTCCGGTTATGACGTGGTTCTGGGTATAGAATGGTTGATTACGTTGGGCCTGTCTTCTTGGGATTTTGAGTGCCTTACACTCACATACAAGAAGGAAGTGAAGAATAAATCTCTGCAAGGTATAAATCAGACAAATATAAATATACTAGAAGGGAAGAAATTGTCTAATGTGCTAGCAAAAGGCAATAAGGCAGCCATGGTGTAGTTAAAAAATGCAGAAGAAGATAGTTGTCAATTTTTTGCAATTACAGCTGTAAATGTTCAGGAAATATCTAAGGAGCTGACAACCATCTTAGCCTCATTTGAAAACTTGTTTCAAAAACCAACTGAATTGCCCCCTATTTGAGATCAGGATCATAAAATTCTGTTGAAAGCCGGAACAGAGCCAGTTTGCCTAAGATCGTATAGATATCCAGCACTACAGAAAACTCAAATTGAGACAATGGTAGATGAGATATTAGACAAGGGAATCATTCGACCTAGTCATAGTGTTTTTGCAGCACTTGTGGTCTTAATGAGGAAAAAAGACTTAACATGGAGCTTGTGTATTGATTACCGTCAATTGAATGCTGCAACGATCGAGGATAGGTTCTCGATTCCCATTATTGAGGAGCTGTTGGAGGAATTGCACGGGTCTGAGTTCTTTTCTAAATTAGACCTCCGCTCAGGTTACCATCAGATAAGAATGAAACCTACGGACTGTCATAAAACAACTTTTCAGACACATGAAGGATTGCATGAATTCTTAGTCATGCCATTCGGATTGACCAATGCTTCCTCCACGTTTCAAAGTCGGATGAATTTGGTACTTAAGCCTTTTTTACGACAATTTGTGCTAGTCTTCATTAACGATATCCTGATTTATAGTTCAACATGGGCAGAACATCTGAAACATTTGACATTGGTATTGGAAACTCTAAGACAACATACTCTCTTCCTCAACAGGGGCAAATGTGAATTTGGGTGCACTCAGATTACATATCTGGGACACATAATTAATAAAGCATGAGTTTTTGCAGACCTGGAGAAGCTGAAGGCAATAGAGACATGGCCCATACCTGAGTCAATTAAACAACTTAGAGGATTTCTGGGTCTCACTGGATATTATCGGCGTTTTATTCGAAGGTATGGGGTGATGGCTAAACCATTGACGGACCTACTAAAAAAAGGAATTTTAAGTGGAATTTAGAAGTAGAGGTTGCTTTTAACCAATTGAAACAATGTATGAGCTCTAAACCAACCTTGGCCCTTACTCATTTTGCAATCCCCTTTGTTGTGGAAACAGATGTTAGTGGCAGCGGAAATGGTGTTGTTCTAATGCAAGAAAATCATCCCATTGCATTCATAAGCAGATCATTGTCTAGTGATAAAACTCCATCTTCAACTTACGAGAGGGAACTAATGGCCCTCACGTTTGCAATCGAGAAATGGAGACCTTATTTACGATATAAGCCTTTTGTTGTTAAAATAGATCATGAGTCGTTGAAGTATCTGCTGGAGCAAAGAGTTCAAACACCTATGCAGAAAAAATGGCTATATAAGTTGGTGGGATATGACTTCTCTGTTCAATACAAAAAAGGAAATGACAATGTGGTAGCGGATGCCCTATCTAGACGAGGTATAGATGTACAATGTGCAGGACTGTCGGTGTATCATTCTCCTATAATTAAACGCATACAGTTAACTTGGAGTTCAGACCCGAACCTGATCAAACTAATTGAGGAAATCAAAGAAGATAAAAGCTCACATCTAGATTTTACATTCATCAACAGTACCTTGAGAAAAGAAGGGAAGTTGGTAGTTGGCTTTGACACTGAACTGCGGTCGACCCTCATTGCCTCAATGCATTCAAGCCCCACTGGTGGACATTCAGGTAATCTAGTTACACTTAAAAAATTACAGATGACTTATTCATGAGTAGGAATGGTCAAAGATGTAAGAGAGTTTATACGAACCTGTAATGTATGCCAAAGAAACAAAGGAGAGACGATAGATCCAAAGGGACTCCTGCAACCGATAGCAATTCCTGAAGGAGTTTGGGAATCAATCTCTATGGACTTTATTGAGAACTTACCTAAAGCAGGGGGTAAAACTGTGATCCTTGTGGTGGTAGATAGACTGTCAAAAATGGCTCATTTCATGGGGTTGCAGCATCCGTTCACAGCAAAAACAGTAGCGGAAATCTTTCTTAACAACGTTTTCAAGCTTCACGAAATGCCGAAGTCAATCATAAGTGATCGAGATAAAATATTCCTCAGTGGTTTCTGGAGGGAGTTCCTTAAGCTACAAGGGGTGCATCAAGCATTATCGTCGGCTTATCACCCACAGACGGACGGGCAAACAGAAGTCGTCAATCGATGTTTGGGAATGTTCCTACGTTGTATGGCTGGCCAGCGACCGCATCAATGAGACAAATTTCTACCCCTAGCAGAATGGTGGTATAATACGAATTTCCATTCTACTACACAAATCTCACTATTTGAAGCCGTCTACGGTTACAAACCCCCCATACACACTCCTTAACTTGTAGGGGACTCAAAATTGAAGAGCTGAACCAAAATTAGCTAACAAGAGAAGCAACCCTGCAGTTGCTCAAGTTCTATCTGCAAAGAGCCCAAAATAGGATGAAACAGGTACAAGATAAAAACAGAACAAATGCTAGTTTGTAATTAGAGATTGCGCCCTCGTCAAACTCCAACCCTATCGACAAATTTCAGTTCGAAAAAAATATCATAAATTATCCCCAAAATATTTCGGACCTTTCCAAGTCACAAATCGAATAGGTGAAGTTGCTTACCGTTTGGCGCTAAGGCACGAAGCGAAGATACATAATGTATTTCATATTTCGTAGTTGAAAAGGTATTACGGAACTCCTGGGATGATTGAAAAGGTATTATCATAAATTTTTGCATTAAATAATACATATCGCGAATTAATTTTGGACTAAAGAGTTCTGCAACTACCTATGCATTAAAGTGGAATATAGCGCTAAACTGCAATAGTTTTGGCAATAATATATATTGAAGGCCAATGCCGTTTTTAATGCAGATATAATGACATATTTGGTAATTATTTTTCAGCTCTTGGGTAAGAAATGCATAATTAGATAGCCACTATCTACGCATTAATTTCCATTTAGCGCTGAACTACAATAGTTTTGGCAATAATATATATTGAAAGTCAATGCCATTTTTAATGCAGATTTAATGACATATTTGGTAATTATTTTTCAGCTCTCGGGTAAGAAATGCTAATTAGATAGCAACTATCAATGCATTAATTTCCATTTAGCGCTGGACTGCAATAGTTTTGGCAATAATATATATTTAAGGTCAATGCCATTTTTAATGCAGATCCAATGACATATTTGGTAATTATTTTCCAACTCTCGGGTAAAAAATGCATAATTAGATAGCAACTATATACGCATTAATTTCTATTTAGCGCTGAACTGCATATTGATGGACAATGCCGTTTTAATGCAAATTCAATGTAATTTTTAGTAATTATTCATCTTATTCGCGAGCAATAAAACCTGCGATGTTCAAAGACTAGTTTTCATTTCATATAATTAGAATATTACAGAATTTAACAAAACATATTAAGCAAAATCATCTGCAATTAAGTCAACAGTAACATTTCAAACTACAAAATCAAAATATGTCATCTCCTGATTGTTCTTCTCCTTCTAAATCTTCATCATCTCCATTTGTACTATTATTCGAATCGGTTTGTAGATGATCACTTTCTTCCGAAGCACTTTCAATCAATTCAGTTTCATCAAATCTATCTAACTCACCATGAATAACATTGGGATCACTCAAATCGTTCACATCATATAAGGGAATATGAAGAGGAATATACAATTCTAAGGTAGGATACTCTTGTTGTTACACCACTTCATTCGTCCATATTTCCTCTATCTTTCCTCTTGCTTTTGTTTTGTAAATGATCATCCATCCAGAATCACGATCATTCGTTGTGGTTGGATAGTTCGAATAGTAAACTTGTATAGCTTGTTGAGCAAGAATAAATAGGTCGTACTTAGTATATCTATGTCTCATGTTCACGTCAATCAATCTATATGTTTCATTAACTCTAGTACCTCTAATAGGATCAAACCACAAACATTTAAATAGAACCACTTGTAAACATGAACCAGGGTATTCTAATTCAATAATCTCCTCCAAAAGTCCATAGTAATCAGAATCATTTGCATGAACGCAAATACCACTATTCATGGTTGATTTATTAGATCCAAAATCACCAGCTCTCCACACATATCCATTAATAAAATACGTTGAATATCTAGTTGCTGGAGTCTTTGGAACAAATGATATGAAATACGTTAAATCTTTGTCAAGCTGATCCCTTCTTTGTTCTTATAAAACCTTCAAAGTGAATTATTATTATGTTTAGATCGGAACCATAATTAGACTTGACATCTTTACATAATGAAAATTGAAATCACCTTTGACCAGAACCATGATAAGAATTGACAATCCGTTTCATTAGGATTTACTTCAGCATTCATACCACAAAATGTCCTTAAATAATGAAATAAAATAAGTTATCAAATTCAAAATAAAGAATTATGATACCACAAAATATCCTATAATATGGATCCACCTCCGGACAATTTAGTAGGACATATGTGTGAGCAACTAACGTTTCTTTATTGGTCATGAATCTCTTTGAACCACCACTTCCACGTCCTAGGTAATTGAAATCTAAATTGGTTGTTGATTTTTGTTCAATGACCCTTCCGTGTTCCTTTGAGGTTGTCTTTGTTTGCAATTTACATTCGATTCAAAATAACACGAAGCAAATGTTGACATTTCTTCAAGAATATAGGCTTTGCATATGGATGCTTCAATTCTAGCCTTATTTTTCACCTTATTCTTCACACTCTTTAGAAACCTAAATAAAAAAGGGTACAAGTTATGAAGTATCTTTAATTATTTTATACAGAGATAATACAAAATATGTATGTACATACCTCTCGAAGGGATACATCTATCTGTATTGTACTGGACCTCCTATTTTTGCTTCATATGGTAAATGTATCAAAAGATGTTCCATTGAATCAAAAAAAGATGGTGGAAAAATCTTCTCTAGGTTGCATACAATTACATGAATTTGAGTTTGTAAGTTATCCACTTTGTCTTGGCTCAAAGTTGAACAATTAAGGTCAGGCATGAAATTACTTAAATTAGTCAAGGTACCCTAAACGAATTTAGGTAATATTTTCCTGAATGTAATTGGCAAAAACTTTTCTAAAAAACATGATAACCATGACTTTTGAATCCGATCAACCTAGATTCGATTGTGTCAACGCATCTTGACAAATTGGAAACATAACCATCTGGGAATTTCAACGTCTTCAACCATTTACAAATTATGATATTTTCTTCCCTCTTCAAGGTATAAGAAGCCTTCTTAAGCTTACAAGACAATGTATTAGGATCAACATGTAGCTCTGGACGATTGCAAACAAGAAACATATATCCTTTTGACCACCTCACCATAGGGTTGTGATAGAATCACGTGCTGGATTCTCTAAAGGTTTATATCCTCAGCTGATTCATCATTTGGGAATTATAAAATGACAATGAGCTCAACTCTTTTCTTCTTATCTCTCATCTAATTTCTAATACTCCCTTAATCATATCTTACCCTTTCCGGCCAGTAGCTTGGATTTTCTTCTCACCTCCCCTCTTAATCATATCATTTGGTATCAGAGTAGTCGATCTTCACGATGGTCGAAACAAGGCATCAATCGGATAACGATTCCCTGTGTGTATCGGTAGAGGCAATGAATCGGATGATAATGGAAGTACGTACATGGATGGAGAGTAAAGTCGGATCCATTGAAGAACAATTACATACCTTGGCGACTAAAGATAATTATGATCGTTCGGAAGATGGTGCAGGGTCTTCACGAACAGGGGCACCAAGGGAGAGACAGTATGTTCCGCCCACAAGACTCATGAAGGTTGATTTTCCCAAATTTGATGGAATGAATGTCGAGGGCTGGTTGATTGTAGCAGAACAATTTTTTAGAGTCGATCGTACCGCAGATGCAACTAAGGTAGAGATCGCTCTTATTCATTTCTCAGGAGATGCTCGAAACTGGTACGGATCGTTTCTGTAGACCAGAAACCAAGCTATAGAATTAACTTGGATAGATCTCAAGAAGTCGTTACTTCAGCAGTTTAGCCCATCAATCTGTGATACCCCAATCAGGAAGCTGATGAACCTGAAACAAAACAAAACTGTTCAAGATTACAATCTAAGGTACATGACTATTTATCAAAAACTTATACACATGCCTGATGAATATGTACTTGAGTGCTATCTAAGTGGTCTTAGAGAAGAGATTGCTAACTCGGTCAGGTTGTTGCAACCTCATTCACTAAACGATGATATGGCGGTAGCTAAGGTGCAAGAAGCTACTTACAAGTCACTATTAAGCAGTGGACATTTATACAACACTAGCCCACCCCTTCTCCCCATGCCTAATCAACATAAACTTACCTGGCCAAATCACCCTAAACCTCATCAGCCCAATTACTCATATTCCACTCCTTTTAATCCTAACCCAAGACAGAGGTACATGCAGCAAATGGACCCTAAAATCCTAGATGAACGGAGAAAGAAAGGCTTATGTTACACCTACGACGAAAAGTATGATGGAAATCATAGGTGTAAGGCCAAGCTATTCATGATTATGATGAATGAGGTAGGAGAATATGAGAATATACTGCCAGAAATTGCTGAAACCTCTAACCAAACTTGTCCCTTAACCCAACCCGATAATAATGATCCCTCAATTTCTATCCATGCCCTATCAGGTTCTAAACATTATCAAACTCTCAGAATATTGGGAAAAATTGGACTCATGCCCATTACTATCCTAATTGATACAGGTAGTACCCACAATTTCATTAACAACCGAATTTTGAAGAACATCAATCACCCAATTTTACCTACCACTAACTTACCGATGAAAGTAGATGATGGTTCTGAGCTGATTAGTGGAAGTTGCTGTAAAGGTTTAAAATGGAGAATGAAAGAAGAAGAGTTTCAAGACGACATGAGGGTATTGACCATGTCCGGTTATGACGTGGTTCTGGGTATAGAATGGTTGATTACGTTAGGCCCGTCTTCTTGGGATTTTGAGTGCCTTACACTCACATACAAGAAGGAAGTGAAGAATAAATCTCTGCAAGGTATAAATCAGACAAATATAAATATACTAGAAGGGAAGAAATTGTCTAATGTGCTAGCAAAAGGCAATAAGGCAGCCATGGTGTAGTTAAAAAATGCAGAAGAAGATAGTTGTCAATTTTTTTGCAATTACAGCTGTAAATGTTCAGGAAATATCTAAGGAATTGACAACCATCTTAGCCTCGTTTGAAAACTTGTTTCAAAAACCAACTGAATTGCCCCCTATTTGAGATCAGGATCATCAAATTCTGTTGAAAGCCGGAACAAAGCCAGTTTGCCTAAGATCGTATAGATATCCAGCACTACAGAAAACTCAAATTGAGACAATGGTAGATGAGATGTTAGACAAGGGAATCATTCGACCTAGTCATAGTGCTTTTGCAGCACTTGTGGTCTTAATGAGGAAAAAAGACTTAACATGGAGGTTGTGTATTGATTACCATCAATTGAATGCTGCAACGATCGAGGATAGGTTCCCGATTCCCATTATTGAGGAGCTGTTGGAGGAATTGCACGGGTTTGAGTTCTTTTCTAAATTAGACCTCCGCTCAGGTTACCATCAGATAAGAATGAAACCTACAGACTGTCATAAAACAACTTTTCAGACACATGAAGGATTGTATGAATTCTTAGTCATGCCATTCAGATTGACCAATGCTTCCTCCACGTTTCAAAGCCGGATGAATTTGGTACTTAAGCCTTTTTTACGACAATTTGTGCTAGTCTTCATTGACGATATCCTCATTTATAGTTCAACATGGGCAGAACATTTGAAACATTTGACATTGGTATTGGAAACTCTAAGACAACATACTCTCTTCCTCAACAGGGGCAAATGTGAATTTGGGTGCACTCAGATTACATATCTGGGACACATAATTAATAAAGCATGAGTTTCTGCAGACCTGGAGAAGCTGAAGGCAATAGAGACATGGCCCATACCTGAGTCAATTAAACAACTTAGAGGATTTCTGGGTCTCACTGGATATTATCGGCGTTTTATTCGAAGGTATGGGGTGATAGCTAAACCATTGACGGACCTACTAAAAAAGGGGAATTTTAAGTGGAATTTAGAAGTAGAGGTTGCTTTTAACCAATTGAAACAATGTATGAGCTCTACACCAACCTTGGCCCTTACTGATTTTGCAATCCCCTTTGTTGTGGAAACAGATGCTAGTGGCAGCGGAAATGGTGTTGTTCTAATGCAAGAAAATCATCCCATTGTATTCATAAGCAGATCATTGTCTAGTGATAAAACTCCATCTTCAACTTACGAGAGGGAACTAATGGCCCTCACGTTTGCAATCGAGAAATGGAGACCTTATTTACGATATAAGCCTTTTGTTGTTAAAATAGATCATGAGTCGTTGAAGTATCTGCTGGAGCAAAGAGTTCAAACACCTGTGCAGAAAAAATGGCTATATAAGTTGGTGGGATATGACTTCTCTGTTCAATACAAAAAAGGAAAAGACAATGTGGTAGCGGATGCCCTATCTAGACGAGGTATAGATGTACAATGTGCAGGACTGTCGGTGTATCATTCTCCTATAATTAAACGCATACAGTTAACTTGGAGTTCAGACCCGAACCTGATCAAACTAATTGAGGAAATCAAAGAAGATAAAAGCTCACATCTAGATTTTACATTTATCAACAGTACCTTGAGAAAAGAAGGGAAGTTGGTAGTTGGCTTTGACACTGAACTGCGGTCGACCCTCATTGCCACAATGCATTCAATCCCCACTGGTGGACATTCAGGTAATCTAGTTACACTTAAAAAATTACAGATGACTTATTCATGAGTAGGAATGGTCAAAGATGCAAGAGAGTTTATACGAACCTGTAATGTATGCCAAAGAAACAAAGGAGAGACGACAGATCCAAAGGGACTCCTGCAACCGATAGCAATTCCTGAAGGAGTTTGGGAATCAATCTCTATGGACTTTATTGAGAACTTACCTAAAGCAGGGGTAAAACTGTGATCCTTGTGGTGGTAGATAGACTGTCAAAAATGGCTCATTTCATGGGGTTGCAGCATCCGTTCACAGCAAAAATAGTAGCGGAAATCTTTCTTAACAACGTCTTCAAGCTTCACGGAATGCCGAAGTCAATCATAAGTGATCGAGATAAAATATTCCTCAGTGGTTTCTGGAGGGAGTTCCTTAAGCTACAAGGGGTGCATCAAGCATTATCGTCGGCTTATCACCCACAGACGGACGGGTAAACAGAAGTCGTCAATCGATGTTTGGGAATGTTCCTACGTTGTATGGCTGGCCAGCGACCGCATCAATGAGACAAATTTCTACCCCTAGCAGAATGGTGGTATAATACGAATTTCCATTCTACTACACAAATCTCACTATTTGAAGCCGTCTACGGTTACAAACCCCCCATACACACTCCTTAACTTGTAGGGGACTCAAAATTGAAGAGCTGGACCAAAATTTGCTAACAAGAGAAGCAACCCTGCAGTTGCTCAAGTTCTATTTGCAAAGAGCCCAAAATAGGATGAAACAGGTACAAGATAAAAACAGAACAGATGCTAGTTTTGTAATTAGAAATTGCGCCCTCGTCAAACTTCAACCCTATCGACAAATTTCAGTTCGAAAAAAATATCATAAATTATCCCCAAAATATTTCCGACCTTTCCAAGTCACAAATCGAATAGGTGAAGTTGCTTACCGTTTGGCGCTAAGGCAGGAAGCGAAGATACATAATGTATTTCATATTTCGTAGTTGAAAAGGTATTACGGAACTCCTAGGATGATTGAAGAGATTCCCAAGTTGACCACTTCAGACTGGATCCTAGAAAACTTTTAGGACGAACGGGAACAAAAGATCGATGGCAAAAATCGAAGACAACTGCTGGTCAAATGGAAGGATCGGGAGAATGAAGAGAATTCATTGGAAGATTTGGAAACATTGAACATTAAACACCCAGAACAGGTCTTGGAATGGGGACAAAAGGGGAATAGATCAGACTTTGGTCGGCGAGGACGCCGATTTGCTAAAGGGGGAAGTAATGTTACAACTTGTACCTGATCAAACAGAGGAGGACGTGACACGTGGAGCAATTGGGACCACCTGATCTAGAATCTATTTCTATTTTATTATTACAGTTTATTTGTTTTTCTGTTATACTTTGTTTATGTTAATCCCTGAACTTATCTTTTATTTGCATTTTGGCCCTGTCCTTTTGGCCACCTCACCATAGGGTTGTAATAGAATCACGTGCTGGATTCTCTAAAGGTTTATATCCTCAGATGATTCATTATTTGGGAATTATGAAATGAGAATGACCCCATCTCTTTTCTTCTTATCTTTCATCTAATTTCTAATACTCCCTTAATCATATCTTACCCTTTCCGGCCAGTAGCTTGGATTTTCTTCTCACCTCCTCTCTTAATCATATCACAATGGTTGAAGAAAAATGTCAATATTTCTTTGTGGACTTTTTGGTCCTGGAATAATTAGTGAAATAAACATATAAGGTGACTTCATGCATATATCCGGTGGTAGATTGTAGGGTGTTAGAATTACTGGACAACATGAATATGATTTTCCAAACTGTTCGAAATGAGCAAATCCATCTGAACAAATGCCAAGTCGAACATTTCTATGCTCGAGTGCAAATATTGGATAATGATGATCAAACCTCTTCCAAGCCTCCGTCAAAGGATGACACATGATCCCAGGTTTGTTAACATGACCACAATGCCATGTCATGTGAGCGGCGGTCACATTCGATGCGTACAATCTTTGCAACCTAGGAGCAAGTGGTAAATAAAATTGTTGTTTATGGGGCTTCGACTTACGAGAATTGTCTTTGAATCTAGAAAGATTACAAAACCTGCATGATTGTTTATCAATATCTACTCTCCAATAAAGCATGCAACCATCTCTACATACATCAATTCTAGTCACGGGCAAACCCAAATCTTCATGCTATAAAAACTATATGGCATACAATTCTTTTCTAGTAATATTGATCTAATGTAGTCCAGATTTTGATTTATAGCGCGCTCGAACCAATTCTTCTCGGATTTCATGTTAAGTTGTTTTACCGCAGCTGATAGTTTAGTCTCACTTTGATGACCAGGCCAGATTGGTTGATGTGCCGCGTTCAATGCAGTCCAAAACTTTTGAGATAAAATATGTGTGTTTAAATTGGTAGAAGCTTCATTCCCCATATTTGGTTGGTGACTTGATGCCATGTCATATATCATTGACTCATACGCATTTGATCTTTCATTGTCACCTAACAAAAGTCGTTTACGTTGATAGTTGTATACTTTTGAGTTTTCAATTGGTTCCCCATGAGCAACCCACGTATAATAGTTTTTCATGAATCCATTTCCTAGAAAATGATTATGGTATAATTCATATGGAATGAACTTTTGAATACGACATTTTTTGCAAGGGCACCTAATTTTTTCACCATCCATATAAGCAGGTTGAGTTGTGGCAAATGAAATGAACTTTTCTAAACCTCTTAAAAATATTTCAATGCATTCAGGTTTATTATTGTAAGTCCAAACCCAATCCTCCCTCATTTTGCAATCTGTAATATATATATATATATATATATATATATAATCAATTATAAGATTAAAATATATTTATCTAAATATATAAATAATGTTGTATATAAAATCATGTATAAGAATAATATGTGATATATATAATCAGAGACAAGATAAGAATAATATGTTAAATATATAAAATGGTGAAGATTTTCTAAAAATGTGAAGATATACATTAAAATGAGAATATTATTTAATTATATATATAAATTATGAAGATAAAAGATAGAGACATATATTTACCTTGATGTTAAATGAAATTATATATATTGAAGAACTTGATGATCTTGATCAAATGATGAAGATAAAAGATAGAGAGATAGAGAGATGGAGATATTGAAGTATGTAATTGTAGAAGATGAAGTGAAGGAAGTAAGTAAACAAGTACATTGGTAGTTGGTGGTAGTTAGAAATATTAAATACTTTGTTAATGCTAAAATGGTTACTAGTGTAATTAATTTTAACGTGAAATTAATATCCGCAATAGGTTTTGCAATATTATATAATATCAATACTACAAACGTTAAAGAAATTCGGTGTTGAACATTGTTTAGTGCAAAATTTACTGCACTGTCAAACAGGGGGATTATAATAATGAGTTGAAAAATATTTATTAAAAATACAATTTATTTTGCACTAGTTTTCGCAATAATACGTATTATCAATATTGCAAAGATTAGCCCAATTCGGCATTGAACCCGATTAATTGCAAATTTTACTTCACTGTCAAATAGGAGAATTAGAACAATGAATTGAAAAATATTTACTATAAATGTCATTCATTTTGCACTAGTTTTCACAATAAGGCGTATTATACATATTGCAAAGATTAAAATAATTCGGCGTTGAGCATAGTTTAGTGCAAAATGTATTGCACTCTCAAACAGGAGAATTATAACAGGGAGTAGAAAAATATTTACCATAAATGTCATTCGTTCTGCACTAGTTTTCGCAATATGGCATATTATCAATATTGCAAATTTTAAAGCAATTCGACGTTGAAAACAGTTTAGTGCAAAGTTTAATGCATTGTCAAATAGGGGAATTAGAACAATTAGTTGAAAAATATTTACTAAAAATGTCAGTTGTTCTGCACTAGTTTTCGCAATAAAGTGTATTATAAATATTGCAAGGTTTAAAGCAATTCGACGGTGAACACATTTTAGTGCAAAGTTTACTACACTATCAAACAGGGCAAAAGTTCTTAAATAATTTCAACATATTGTTATTGAACTAGACATTGAACAACAATATTATTCGCAATACTTTCCCAGGAAAATATACCTAAAAAAGTGCAAAGTTTATAAAAACTAAATATCATATAACCAAAAATCATTCATAATCATAACTAAACGATTCATAACATTCATAAAACAAAATAACCAAACTATTGTTCAAAAATATTCATAAAACAAAACAACTAAAAAACATTGTTCAAAATGTTAATACAAACCATTGACAAAAAGTAAAAGTTTATAAATTAAATACTTCTCCTTTTGTCTTTCGATTTTTGCCTTCCATCACAATGTTGATTAAGTCACTTTGTATCTGTAGTAATTCATTAACCTAGCATTATAATAAACAAATTAAAACCAAAAGGGGTAAAACATATCAATATATAAATAGTATATTGTTACATTACCTTTTTGTTCATCCCTTCGAAGCTTCGACCATTGCTTTGATAAGACTGTCAATATTAGCCAACATTAAACTCATCTCCCTTTGCAATGTCTCTTTCTCGTTCGATCCGGTGGTGGTGAGTCTTTCAATTTCAGAGTGAAGTATATAGATTATTTCGAATGTTTCACCAAGTAGCAATTAAGTAGCCTCCAACTCGGTTGGAGATTCGGTATTTATGGTTGGCACCGGTACTGTTTCCTTCTCATCTGAGCAAGGAGTGGATAGCTTGGCTTGTTTGAAACCATGATGAAATGAAGAAATAAATGGTTTAGAGAGAGAGAGATGGGTTTAAGAAAATATTTGGTTGGCCGAATTTATGGTAAAACGGGAACCGATGAGACATATTTTAATGCACACTTTAATGCTAAGAGATTATTTATAATGTTTAATGCAAAACATACTGGTAATAAATTACTAATAAATTTTTTCAAAATTATTAAATATTATATATTGCAGAACTTCTTGCGAAAATATTATATATAATTTTTATTGCGAAACGTATTACTAGTATATTAAAAATATGTCAAACGAAATTTTCATAACTAATAAATATATATGCAATGTAGTTTGCAATAAAAATATTTTATACCATTGCAGAACTGGTTGCGAATATATTATATATAAATATTAATGCATAATTTAATGCTATATTATTACGAATATTTCGAAAAATATTTACAAAACCATTATATAAAGTTGTAATATATTATAATAGAATTGCAGTATCAGTTGCGAATATGTTATTTATGTGTGTTAATGCAATGTTTAATACAGATTTGTTTATTAATATTATCTTAGTTACTTGCGACTTTAGTTTGCAATAATCACAGCATTATTTATATAGTATTTGTTACAATAGTTAATGGAAATAAATTTTATTGCAAATTTTTTTATAAATACTAACGTGAATATATATTACTATTATTATCAGCATTATTATGTGGCTTATTTATTACTAGTTTAGTTGCAAAGATATATTAATATAATTTTAGAAAAAATATTAGATTTTTCCATTTCTAGTAATATATTTTCATTAGTAAAAAAAGACTATTAAAGACGGAGAAAACCGTCGTTAAAAGCTTCATTGCCGACGTTAATGATTATTAACGTCGGCGAACAAAGTCGTCGCTCGTGGACACTATAAATCTCGACGTTAAAAGTTTTTTATTATTAACCACGACTTTATGTGGAGGAAGATGTGGTTAATAATACAATATTATTAATCACGGCGTTACCAAAAGCCATGGTTAATAATACAGTATTATTAATCACGGCTTTTGGTAACGCCGTGGTTAATAATACTGTATTATTAACCACAGTTTCTAGTAACGCCGTGGTCAATAATACAGTATTATTAACCACGTCTTTTGTAACGCCGTGGTTAATAATACTGTATTTTTAACCACGGCTTTGGTAACGCCGTGGTTAATAATATGTATTATTAACCACGGCTTTCGTAACGCCGTGATTAATAATTTTAAAAAAAATTAAAGAACCACGATTATTTTTTTTATTTTCACAAAACCTGTTTTAAATATTTTTACGAAAAAGAAGACAATAAAAACAAAACCATTCTTAAATAAAATTAAATCCAAATTCAACAAAATACTAAATAGTAATACAAAAAATTTGAAATTAAATTGTAATGGGAATCACTAATTTGGGTTTAGGGGGAGGATGGGAAATCATAGACATGAACGCCTCAAAAGCTTCTTTTTGTGCGCGTACCTCCGCCTGGATATCGTTAATCCTTTTCTCTTGTGCCTCGTCTATATAAATGAAAGAAAAACAAACATTAACATTAATAAAGGTAGTTAATCTTCTTCATTTTAAAAAATAAATATATTACAATCTAACACTAATGTATTGGATTCACAATTGAAATAAACAATTCCATTTAATGAGATAAGCATAAAATAATCAGATAAGCATTTTAATAATGATTTGCAACTGTAATAGCCAATTAAGAGTAACAATGCCCAAAATTTTCATGGTTATTCTTGAACTATCATACACGTGTAAAACAGCCAAACATATTTATTTTTTTTTTCTTTTTCATGATAATTATTGCTACAAATTCTATTTATTTAAAAATGTTTCATAGAATTTAGACTCTAATTCAACCAGAATGTAGACATACCATTACACATTCATTCATCTCCATTATCATTGTATAAATTGTATTCGATCAAATACCAATTATCATGGAATTATTATCTCGACAAAGATTCAAAATGAATTTAAAAAATCAACTGTAGTATTTCCTTTAAAATTAGACCTTGGGCAGGCACAAATGTTTCAGTTAGAAAACAAACAAGCTAAGATCTGTCACTTATTTTACCAAGTAATCTCCGAAATAGAAAATCCATAAGTGTAGAAGCTTATGTTATGAAATCTGTTATTTCTATGCCAAACCCAATCACTAATTTACCAAGATAGTGATAAAAATGTTTGTTAACAGTAATGAAATATCATAATCAACTATAATATTTTATCATGTACATCTCTTAACTATTGCAAAAAATCTAATCCCATGAATTTTTTTGGATTTATAGAATACTATGAACAGATTGAGAAGATCCAGCATTCAATGCATACATCTACAATAGTAAGTTCACAGTAGACTGCTTCCATTCATAAAGAATACTAGATGCAGAAAACAACCTAAAAGCCAATTTTAAGAACCAAGGGATTTAGGCACTATAATAGACCAGGAACAACAATAACTTATACAGCTATATATATATATGAATGATGTTCTTTGTAACAATTGTTTGTTTATTCAGAGCAGCTAAAGATGATAACCGGTGGATGAACATCACTTTTATCCAACTCAAGACCCAACCACAATCATCAACAAACACTACTACTACTACTTGGAGATGATTCAAAATAAGAAAATTAATTGAGACAACATAACTAACATTACAAGTAAAGATACGTGTTTGAAAAGGATATTCATAGTGCGTATGAAAGATAATATTATGTCCATCAAAGAGAAGAGTGGCATTTTGGCTTCTTGTATGCATTGATTACTTTCTCTAATTGTTCCTTCCCAGGATCATTGATATTAAATACAGAGGAGAAAATTAACAGAAAGAATGTAAGAAACGTTTGATTATACAAACATATTTGCACAACTCCAAATTAGCGAAATCATTTAGGATTCCAGTCCAGCATTTAGATCAAGAATGAATGAAAACAGTGACAAAAGAAGGAGAAGAAGAGACGAACCAGTTTATTTGGCGAAAGCGTCTGTCATGGATGAAAGATTTTGGCACAGTACTAAGAAATAGAATATGTCATCCTCAGCGAAGCATACATTTACTGATTCTATATGGATTTACCCTTCCCGTTCTTATGGAACTGAAATTCGACAGTAGACTTTCAATCGCCTTATGTATTCTATCTTTCTAGAGAAGAAAAAAACTCAAAAGTGAAAAGATATCTCAGGGAATGTACAATCACAATTAGGTCATAAACTTTCAACATCCTTCTCAACTATAGATTTGTGCGCCTCAATTTCTTCTATAGTAGCACGTCTCAGGATTCAACAAACTGAAGTTAGATTTTCACTTACCTCATTCCACGCAATTGTTCAACACTTGAAAAATTACTCGTAATGCTTTGTACGCCAACTTGAACAGCAACATAATTTTCAGATGATTTCCATGACCTAGCATTGCTCAAAACTAAACCTCCGTTGTTGGATATTCTGTCAATGACATCTATAAGAATAAAGAGTAAGAAATAAAGGAAAGAAACAAAGATGGATGAGATTTAGTATTGTGAAGAGAGAAACAACATACGCCATTGTCCTTGATCCAAGCTAGGAAAGGAGTCGACAGTGAGGGGAAAACTGAATTGGGGAAAGAGAGAAAGAAGAAAGAAAAAGAATAAGTAATATTTAACCTTGTAATGATTATTAATCACGGCGAATTAGGTAAGGCTGTGGTTAATAATGTATAATTATTAATCAAGGTTTTATATAACGTCGTGTCGTGGTTAATACATACTCACATTTAAATTATATATATTTAATAATTTTATATATAAATCTAAAATTAATGTTAATACATTATCAACCACGGAGTTATCTAGTGCTGTGGTTAATAATAATTTTTAATCACGGTGGTATATAAGGCCGTGGTGAATAATATATTATTTATATATTTATATTAATATTTAGAAAATAAAGGTTAAAAATATTTTTTATATATTATCTTTAATCATTAATTTTTAATATATATATATATATATTAATTATTAAATTTATTTATATATATATAATATTTATATAAAATATATTTAAAAAATAGAGTTAAAAGTAAGTAAATAGTTCAAAGGTAAACAAATAATTTGTCTTTGTGTATATAAATATAAATATATAGATAAAATAAACAATATATATTATATAAATATTTGATATGTATAGGAAAGATATTTAATAATTTTATATATAAATATAAAATTAATGTTGATACATTATTAACCACGGTTTTACTTAATGCCGTGGTTAATAATAATTATTAACCACGGTTTTACTTAAAGCCGTGGTTAATAATTATTCTTAACCACGGTTTTACTTAACGCCGTGGTTAATAGTAATACATTATTAATCACGGTTTTATATAACGCCGTAGTGAATAATATATTATCTATATATTTATATCAATATTAAAAAATAAAGGTTAAAAATAATTTTTATATATTATCTTTAATCATTAATTTTTAATATATATATATATATAATTATTAAATTTATTTATATATATATAATATTTATATAAAATATATTTAAAAAATAGAGTTAAAAGTAAATAAATAGTTTAAAAGTAAACAAATAATTTGTCTTTGTGTATATAAATATAAATATATAGATGAAATAAAGAATATATATTATTTAAATATTTGATATGTATAGGAAAGATATTTAATAATTTTATATATAAATCTAAAATTAATGTTGATGCATTATTAACCACGGCTTTACCTAATGTTGTGGTTAATAATAATTATTAACCACGGTTTTACTTAAAGCCGTGGTTAATAATAGTTTTATATAACGCAAAAATATTTATTAACCACGACTCTACCCATTGCCGTGGTTAAAAATGTTTTATTGAGGAAATATTATCTTGTTAATTATGTGTTTAAAAAAATCAATCATCAAATATGTAAAACCACATTCTCTCAAATTGTCTAACTACGTACTTAGATGTGGTCTTCAACAAACTCTCCCAAGAATTGGTCAAGGAAGTTAGCATGAGTTTGGACTTAAGGTTTTTTACAAATCATACACCATATCATATCATTTTTTTATTATCTTATTAATTATGTGTTTTACAAAAAAAAAATAATCTCAAAATATGTAAGCATATGAGAAATTAGTTAAGGAACGTGTTATGTAACTGCAGGAATTGATTTTTCTTTGTGATCTTTAACAAAAATTCTAATTTGAATTGATTAAATAATTATTCTTAAGCACGGTTTGATTAATAAATTATTTATTAATCACGGTTTTATGATAACGCTGTCCTTAATAATCAATGATTGGGAAATTAATAATCAATAAGTTTGGAAATTTTTGTGAAGGGTTAATAACCACGACGTTATCAGAAAACCGTGATTAAATAGTATAGTATTATTAATCACGGCTTTATACTATTGCCGTGGTTATTAATTTTCTCTAAAAAAGCGGGGAGAAATGACTTTTAGTCACGGCGTTCATCATAAAACTGTGACTAATAATAATAGCGAGAGTGTGGCGGGAAATAAAAATATTAGTCACCGCGAATACAATGAAAGCCGTGGGTAATAAAAATTATTAGTGTGAGCGTTACATAGCCGACACTAATAATAATTATTAACCACGACGTATATATCGCCGACACTAATAATTTTTATTAGCCACGGTGAATGATCGCAGTGGTGAATGTTGGTCGTTAAAAATACTTTTTCAACTAGTGTTTGCATTAAATTCTTTCTAGATTTTATTTTCCTTAAAACTACGTTTTTGTTGAAAATATAGTTGGAAGATTTGCAATATTTCAATTTTTTTATTGGAATGTGTAATGCAATTCTTCAAAATTTGCATTAAAAAACAAATTATTGCAGTTATATGTTGTGATTTGACAATTGTTTTTAGTGATATTTAATTGTGTTTATTAGTATTTGTGACGAAAATGGGTGGATGACACAAATATCATCTCCGCTCTATTTTCGGTCAACTAGCGGTTTAAAGAAAACCAACTATAATTGAATAAATTCATATCAAAAAACCGTATAACAAAATATAATTGTCATCCTAACTAAATAATAATAATAATAATAATAATAATAATAATAATAATAATAATAATAATAATAATAATAATAATAATAATAATGCATTTCACCATTATCATTATGAATAAGATTTTTTTTCTTTAACTGAAATCCAAGTACCCATTTAACAACATTTATCTTTATACAAAATTCAAATATTTACTATAAAGATATGATGTCAAAAAAACTATAGTAAATTGAGGGGGAGTTTTATTCAGTTTTACACACTTTTTTTCGTTTCATTTTACACACTTTATTTAGTTATATCATTTTCTTTTAAAATATATATCATTCATGCCTCAAAACCCTTAAACCCAATTCCATATATATATATATATATGGAATTGGGTCCAAGGGTTTTAAGACATGAAGGATATATTTTAAAAGAAAAAGATATAATATAATATAATATAATATAATATAATATAATATAATATAATATAATATAATATAATATAATATAATATAATATAATATAATATAATATATAGAGAAAGATTATTTTCTAATTATGAATTCTAAAAATTTATATATATTTATATTGTAAACGAGTTGTAACGGTGGTGAGACTAAAACCTAGAACATACATAGAGTTAGAATTTGTAATTATAACTCTATTGAATCGATTCTCTGAAAGCAAGACGTAGGATATTATTGGTCCGAACTTGGGTAAAACTCTTGTGTCGTTATTCTGTTTATTATTTGATTTTACGTTATTGTTCTATATCCATTACGATTGATATATTTTTTCTTTTCATTATTCAGGTGATATTTTTCACAACAAACTGGTATCAGAGTAAAGTTGGTCTAAGACGGCTGCAGTTCGATTTCTTTGACTTGAGATGGGGTCGACTTTTAGGGTAGATATCGAGAAGTTCGATGGGACGAAGGATTTTAGGTTATTGAAGATGAAGATGAGGTGTACCTAGGTAACATGGGAGTCACTAAAGCACTTGAGGGAGAATCGAAATTACCAGCATCGATGGACGCGGAGAAAAAGATGGAGGTGTGGGAAATGGCCTATAACACCTTGATTCTTAGTCTCAATGACAAAGTAAAACGAGATGTTGCTAGTGCCACGACGACAACAGATGTGTGACTTCAGTTGGAATCTTTGTATATGACTAAGACATTGTCGTCTCGGATCTACATCAAGTATAGAATCTTCAAGTTTAGAATGACTGAGGGGAAGAATTTGCAGACGCATCTCGACGATTATGTCAAGATTCTCCTTTATTTAGAAAACATTAAGGAGATTTTAAAACATCAACGCTTTATTCTCATCCTTGTAAATAACTCTCCGATGTTTTCCAAATTAGGGAGAATATTGACATAATCATCGAGATGTGTCTACAAGTCCTTTACCTCAATCATTCTAAACTTGAAAATTTTCTACTTGATGTAGATTTGAGACGATAGTGTCTTAGTCATATACAAATATTTCAACTAAAGTCACACATATGTTGCCTTCGTGACACTAACAACCTCTCGCAACACCTTATCATTAAGACTAAGAATCAAGGTGTTATAGGCTCTTTCCAACACCTTCATTTTTTTCTCCACGTCCATCGAGGCTGGTAATTGTGATTCCCCCTCGAGTGCTTTAACAACTCTCATGTTGTCTAAGTGTGCCCTCATCTTCATCCACAACCCAAAGTCATTCGTCCCATCGAACTTCTTGTTATCAACCCTATAAGTCGACCCAATCTCAAATAAAAAAATCGAACCACGACCACCTTAGCCCAACTTGGCTCTGATACCAGTTTGTGGTGAAAACTATCACCCTAAGAATGAAAACGGAATAATATCAATTGTAGTGGAATGCTGAACAATAGCGTAAAAGTAAGAATGAACGAAATAACGACACAAAAATCTTACTCAGGTTCAGACCAACAATGTCTTACGTCCTAATTTTGAATAATCGATTCAATAAAGTTATAATAGAGATTACAAATTCTATCTGATCTCTCTGTTTGTTCTAGGTTTTAGTCTCACACACTTATTTCGTTTACAATGTATATATATATAGGCTTTTAGAATTTATAATTAGGGTAAAGATCTATGTGATATCTTTGACATCTCTACCATAATATGATCTCGTGGCGATTTAGTTGACATTTCCATAATAATACGATTTTATTAATACGATTATGTGACTTCATGCAGTTTTTAATCCAACAAATAATTGCACATATTTTCTTTTTTTTTTCCTAATATTGAGGCACGCCAAATTGGGCTCCTGCCAAATTAGGCCTCAAAACCCTAGGCCCAACAATATTAAATAAATACTATAACAATTAAGCCGATCAAACTTACCCTAATTAATAAATTAATGTATCATATTTAATTCCACATGGTTATTAACAAGTGATTTAGGAAATAATGGGAAGAGTGTAGTATTTATTTACTAACTTAGTTAATTGTTTATAAATGAATTAAAAATATTATGTTTGTGTATAAAATTTGACGAAAGGAGGTATCATATTTATTGAAAATTCCAAACAGTATTAAAATCTTGGTCAAGCCGGCGATTCCAATATATGTTTTTTTAACACATCTTTATTAATATCAAACATAACTTTAAAAAAATTATAAGCTTCTCATTATCTTTTAACTTCTACATACATTTCACTTATAATATCTTTCACAGGCGATTCCTTCATCTGTGGGCACGACAAAGTTTGTCATCCGACATTGAAAACTAAAATGATCATAGAAAGAGACTGTAATACTAGGAAATTGAAGGAGCGTTCACTAACTAATCAATTTGCAACACCAATTTTCATAATCCATCTAAACTTAGCCCATTGTCCATCTTCTTCTAAGTATAATAAACATGTCTTAATTGGTCAAAGTTCATATAAACAAATATAATATTTTTATTCATAATTAAATTTGACACTACAATGAATTTAATTTGTAAGGAAATAATGTATTCTTCCAAATAAATAATCACAGGTTGATTTTCGATGTGCTCTCAATAATTCTTTTTCTTTCTTTCTTTTTGCTTTGGTTACATTATACTTAATAAAAAAATAAATTAATCACACATTTGCTTAGTTCAGAATTCAAATCCTTCAAGTTTTATCATCTTCAGAGTTCAGATCCGTCAGTCTTTATCATCGACAATAAATTCAGATCCCTGGAAAAACATTCAACACAACCAAACATATCACAATCCTCGCAATGATATAACCACCCTTGATCATTTCCTTTTGCATAATTCACATCCCTCTCGCAGATTTCACAAAACGGTCGCGAACTCAAATCGCCATCTTCACCGTTCACTGACATTAACGTCGGGTAGAGCAATGCAAACGGATGAAGTTCATCATACCGGTGCTTGATTGTTCTCGGCAACAAAGCGCATGTCCCATGTATCCCGAAACCGCATTCGTCACAGGTAAACGTCGCCAATTGTGAACCGTAAACGTCGCTACAATAAGCGTCGCACTTTACGTCCTTAGATCCATTGTTTAGAATCAGAGGGTGTTTATGCGCTTCGTGTAGGATAGAGCTTGGAAGGGATGCACATCGAATGCAGAGGCTGTAATCGGAGGAGCATTCCGTGCATTTATACCCGTACCCGTTAACGGGGAAGTTGCAGCCATTACAGACGAAGACAGACGAGTCTTTTGGTGTCGACATAAAGAGGTTTAGAATGTGATCCGGGTGAATGGGGTGCTCTTTGAGCTCCTCGGGTAAATCGGCACACCATTTGTGTAGGTAAGAGTCAGATGAGGTTGATTCGTCGTCGCTGTAGACGGGCAGGGTGCAGGCCTGGCAGAATTTATTAGTATTTTTGTTGTTGTCTTCTTGGAGACGGCGAGGAGCATCTCTTACGTTGGAACTGTGCCGGCAGAGGTGTTGGACGAGTCGAGTCAAAAGCGGATTAATCGATTCAACGTCGGCAACTGGCAAGCGAATTAGATCCTTCTTCTTCACCTGATCAGTTTTCTTATGATCATCATGTTGAGGATTTAAATATCGGGTCCCGTAGAAGATCCCGGAGAACCGGCAATTATCGTAGACACCGGTTTTGTAGGTATCAGAATAAGAAAAGGAATATGAAGGGCCTCGAAGGCCAAACATAGGCTGGTTAATTAACTTGGACGAATATTTGATGGAGATCTTATTATCTGTCATCTTTCTCACAAATTAAACAAACAAGTATTAATGAATAATGTCCGATCTATCAATGGATATTTATATGGAAAGTTGGAAACTCAAATTGGTTGTAGTTTTAACATATATAATTGTGGAAGAACCTTCAACGAAATCTTAAAAAAAAAAAAATTATTATAAAAATGTTCTGACTCGATCGTACTTAACCTAGCGAAGCTTCTATGAAAATCTAAACAATAACAACCTAGTATTCTTATACGTAATTGTTTGACGTTTAATTATAATATTTATTTAATAATTCTTTTTTATATTAATCAAGACTTTCCAAATAATTATCTTGAACTAGGCTAGGTCAATATGTGAATGTAGTATCTATTGTGTAATATAATACAAAAGCCATATTATTAGTATATATATTACATCAATGATCAACAACTAATTTGGAGCCAGTAAGGATTGTAATTGTCTCTACACAGCTCCAAAAGTTGTAAAAAAAAATAAACTAGATTCCAAACAAAACCGTCGGACCAATTCTTTATAATGCACATACACAAGTTTGTTTTTATTTATTTAATTATCTTCTGTTAAAGGATGAAACCGGCCATTTCAAAAAGTATGAGACTTAAAGTAAAAGTAAAAGGGTTTAGGAGAAAAAATAAAAGAGAATAGAGGAGAAATCTTTATTAAAATATTCATAATTTAAACCAACTAAGCCAATAAGAGGGCAGGTTTGATTTAGTGTTTATAAACTGAATATAGGCGTTTGCAAGCTGCTACAATAATTTTGCTTAATAAACTTAAACAAAAAATTATATTCAAACACACTTTTGCGTTTAAACTCAATTTTCTCTTTACCTCCCTCCCTCTTCACCGTTTAAGATTATAATCTCAGCGTTTAATATTATAATCTAGTTTTTCTCTTTCATCAATTTAAAATATTTTTTATTCATTCTCTCTCATCTATTTCATTCATTTTTAATCATTTTATTCATTCTATCTCATCATTTTATTCATTCTATCTCATCATTTTATTCATTCTTTCTCATCTATTCTATATATTTATAATATTTTTTTATATATTTATATAAAATTATTATAATAAAAAACATACATTTAAATATAAAATAATTAAGAAAATTATAAAATATAAATACATTATGATTTTTTTATTTATAATTATAATTTTAGAAATTAAACTAGCCTTAATTATCTAAAAATTTCGAATTATAATTGAAATGAATGATAATACGAATAAAGTGAGAGAGCTCAAAAATAAATGGAAAAGATTATATCAGAGTTAGAATGTGGAAATGTGAAAATATATATAATAATAAATTATTTTTTTTATTCATATCATTTATTTTAGAATATATTTTTTTTTTAAATTTAAGTCATTTATTAATATTTAAAAGTATATATTAAAAAAAACTTATAAAAATTAATATATTAATATAATTTATTTTGAAATATATATTATTTTTTAATTTAAATCATCTATTAATATTTAAAATTAAATTAATAAATATATATAACATTATATATATATAATATTAATTATTAAATAATATTATAAATATAAAAAAATAAATAAGCTTAGTGTATAAGCTGAATTAAACATACCCAAGTTTAACGATTAAATAAGTTAAAATCATATCAAACGTACATGAGAATAAGCTGGATAAGCTGGCGTCAATAAGCTGAGAATAAACTGAATCAAACTAGCCCGAGTGTTCTATACCAAATTGTGAATTGTGTTCATCATCTATAAACTCAACGTTCTCATGAGTAATATATAGCTAATAAGAGTGCTAGCTCAACTCGGCAGATGTAGTATTTCTTTAAAATGATCACAAATAAAAATATGGCTTGTTAGAATCACATATTGACAAATTAACTGTTTGGCTAATTAAACCTATGTATTACTTTTTATTATCTTGCTCTTTATGAGTAAAATTAATTTTGTGAGTTTTTAATTAGTTAATATATTTTTTTTACAATAACAAATTCCACTCTTTAATTGTTTAAATACAGATTTAAATTATATTAGAAATTGCTTAATCTATTTTATATATTTAAAGCGTTTCTAGGTGTAAAACAGATAAAATAATTAAATAATTAAAGAGACGATATAGGGTTCTGAATGGGTTTCCTACATGCGTAAACGTGTAATACAGGTGTTTTTAGAGATAAACATTACAAATAATACAACGTGTCTAATCGTGTATATATTAATTAATAATTACACGCTGTTTAATTTCGGCTTTAATTAATTACTTATATATATATATATATATTATTATTAATTACTTTGTTGTTCACCAGCCTTCTTTTGGTCATTAAACAACATTTTATTAAATAAAATGAAATAATTCTGAAGACTTTGACAGACAACTCCAATATAGTCTTACAAAATTATTATTTTCACACATAAATTGACTATGGCTGAATCCGATTCTTTTCATTAAGTAAATTTATTTTATTTTTTTTAATATTTGCCCACAAGCTTCCATTTTTTTGTTTTTATTTAGGTCTTTAAAGTTTAAATAGAAATCATTTTGGATGTCTAGTGGCGCAAGTTGATATATTTTTTTTTTTTATTGATGTTGAATATTTCATTAGATGTTATTTTGACATTATATTTTGAAATGATTTCTATTTTTAATTTTAGAAACTAATTTTAATATATATTTTTTAATATAGGTAGTTAGCATTACTATATATTTCAACTTAAAACGTTTTTAGTGTGAATCAAACTCGTAATATTTGGTTTCTTATGAATCACTTTAATCTATAAGTAAATATGATAAAAAACATTATTCAATACAAGTGACAAAAATGATTCTTAAAAGAACAAAAAAATCATATATATTTGATTCTCACTTATAATTTTAAAAAGAGAGTGAAAATGCATGAGTGTGAATTGTAATGCTAATTTTCTACTTTTAAAAATAAAAACAATATTTACTTTTTAAAGAGAAAGCGAAGAGGCACTAGGCTAATGTTTTTTTTTGATTTATTTTAACTACATTTTATTCGGTTCACTCTTTGCTTATTTTCATTTTTCATTTCAATTTGATAAAAGGGGTCAACGAATATGGTCAAATTTCCTAATCACCCTTAATTGAAGTGATAAAAGTCTTGATTCTTAAATCAAAGACCAATATTTGTCCAATTCACACTAGAATCATCCTAAATTGTATTGACCAAAACAATTAAAATATTATTTATTTATTTATTTCATATTCAGTAGAAATGAAAAAACATAATTATAAGGTCTTCTAAGTTTTTTAAATAAAAAATGAAAAAGTTATACTAACATAATTATATGACGTTCCACTATGAGTAATATTAAAATTGAAAACACCACGTGTTTACACCTATAATTATTGAAAAAGTGGTGAAAACAAAACGTTTAATTAATAGTATAGTTTAAAGAAGCCCTCATTGTACAGCAGGAAAACAAAGACTCCTCAACACTTTTTGAAAAGAGAAAAAAGATATACCTACAATACTCCACTTATTCTGTTTTTATTTCTTTAAAAATGTGGAATAAAAAATGTTCATATATTAATGTAGAAAATTAATTTTGATCACATGTTTTAATTTCAATAAATAAACTCGGGATAAAACAAATTCATATATATATAAATTTATTTGAATATCTTAATTATATGTAATAAAAACATGATCATATATATATATATATATTGAAGGAATCCATAAAAATCGCTTGATCGGCCGAGAAAAATCAACTTAAGAGATAAAAATGTCATGGTCCGATTCTCATCGAAAGCGAATGATATGACTCATGACTCATGACGGTGGTATATATAGTTCTCTTTGTTTAAAAATAAAATTATTGTAAGAATTTAATTATAATATTTCAATAAAATAAATATTAGTGTCAAAAGAAAAGTATAATTTAATATAATTTAAATTTATTTATTATATATATATATATAATAAAAAGTGTTCATATATATTTTTGTCAATCATCATTTAATTCATTTTATTTGTTCACACTCAATAATCATTTATTTTTTAGCCCATGCTATACTATCATTACACTTTTCTCATTTCCAGTAAATCTAAGTGGAGCTTATTTTAAAATGATTTTTGTAACATTAAATATTTCAAAATCATTTAAACCTTTTATAAAGTTAAATATTTCAAAATCATGCAAATGAGGTTGTAATATTTTCATAATATAATAAACCCAAAATGTTGGAACAGATATAGCTAATATCTAATTAGCAAAATTGCAAAATTAGTGACAAATATGTATAATGTTACTATAGAAGTTGGAAAATAACTTTTTAATGCAATTTAAGTGAAAAATCGTATAGTTGCAATTTTTTTTTTGTAGTGGACGAAAGTTTTGCCCACAATAGAATTTAAAAAAAAATGAATAACTTCGTATAAAAAATAATTTGTGCATATTATTAATACAAAATAACACTTTTATAATATTTTAAATGAATTAAGATATTTAAAGTATAAATTCAAACAAAAATAGTTGTATGAAGAGTAATTCAAAAATAATAATAATTTTAAATAAAAATAAATGTATAATAAATTATTTAAAACAAAATTATGTATAGAAATATATTTCAAATTTAGTTAAATAGATAGAGTATTATACATATTACTTCTCATTTATTTTTATATAATTAACATAAGTTTTAAATTTGATAAAATAATAAAAGTTATTTCAATATAAAATAATAAAAATCTAAGTGGATAAAATTATTCTTTAATTCTTATTTAAATCTTTTTTTAAAATATATAAATGGGTGTAAGGGAAATGCTTGGCTACTAGGGTCGGGGCGAAGACACATCACACATCTATTAAGTTTTTTTGGAAAATCATAAATTCTATTTTAATCACCAATTTGTTAGAACAGCAGTTTTGTAATTGGTAAGATAGGATATAGACATTAAAAATCAGATTTTGGCTTGGTTCAGATATTAGAAGTCCTGTTTGCTTTTGTAGCTTGGGATTAAAGTTTTCTAACATGGTGCAGGCAATTATACATTCTTATTCATGTTGCCAAAACAAAAAATCAGAATATTATATACGAGAAAGGATAGAGAAAGAAATTTGGGAGAGAGAATGGGGAGTGAATGATCGTGTCACCACATCATTGGCTGAAAAATGATAAAAGGTAAGAGCATCCCCATCGGTGGGTGGAAATCTGATGTCGAGACAAATTGTACCTGGTACATGAAGGGAAATTTGATCAAATATGACCCTCAAAAAGGGTCATTCCCAAAACTAACCTCAATACTTTCAGTTTTTATTTTTAACATTTTTTTAAAAATTTGGACACTTTTACTCTTTTTTTTTTCCCTCTTCACGGAATGGCCCCCTCACATTTCCCAAACCCAATCCCCCTTCTTCCTTTCCCCCGCAACCCCACCACTCCCCTTCCCCTAACTGCCAGCCACCAACGACCAACTGCCACCGCCTCTCATCTCCCACCAATGCTGGCGACGACGAGACCAACCTGCAACGCCGGAGACTCAGCTGCATCACCGTGTAGACCCGACCGACTAACATCAAAATGGGTATGTTCATTTATTTCATTCCCATTTCATTCCCGTTTGAAATGCTGTGTCAAAATGGGTACGTTTGAAATGCTGTGTCAAAATGGGTACATTTGAAATGCTGTGTCAAAATGGGTATGTTACTCACTACCCCGCAATTGCGTCCCAAGATCCACGCCCCACGCCCCACGATCCACGATCCACGCCCCACGCCCCACGCCCAAGTCCACGACCCAGGCACCACCCACGCCCAAGCCCACGCCCCACACACCACCCACGCCCAAGCCCACGATCCACGATCCACGCCCCACCCACACCCCACACCCCACCCCCACGCTCCACGCCAACCCCACCCCCCACGATCCACGCCAACCCCACGCCCCACGATCCACGCCCAAGCCCACACCCCACCCACGCATCCCCACGCCCCACGCCCCACTCCCCACGCACCACCCACACCCCACGCCCAAGCCCAAGCCCACACCCCACCCCCACGTTCCACACCAACCCCACGCCCCACGCACCACGTTGTTTAATGAATTTCCCAGGTTTTATTTACTACATTAACATTTAAATTTGTATTAATTGCATATCCAAATTTATTTGTTAACTGTTTTGTCCTATATGATGGAGAGTGGAGGAAAGATGATGATGGTGTTAGTTTTTTTGACTCAAGTTCATTAGTAGGTGTGCCTTTATCCCTAAACACTACATATGACGAATTAACTGACATTGTCTATCATGCTATTGATGTGGACAAATTGAGATATGATTTAGTGTTCAAAGTCAAGTATAATTTGGTGGAGATGTGAAAATTGCTCCTACTGCTGCTATTTGATATGATGGAGATGTGATGTTCTATGTAAAAGAAATTTCGACTTCACCACACGAGCTTCGCACTCCTCTGTGTGTCTCTTTAGTAGAGAAGTCACTACCTTCACACCCAACTGATGAAATCCAAAGAAAGGAGGTTCCTGAATTCCCTATATTTGAGTAGGATGTCTTACAAAGTCAAAATGACATACACCGTGCAGAAGATGAAGAACAACAAGTCTCATGTTTGCGTCCGAGTGAATTGGTTGCTAGTACCCCTACTTTTGCACCCCGACCATCCATCATCACTTCCCCTATGAGGAAAACATCCAGCCATATCGAGTTGCTTGATTCATTTGAACCAATACAGGTTGAAACAAATGCTCAATTAACCCTTGAAAACGGATTGGAAGTGGGTACGTTTTTTAGAACAAAAAAGAACTTAAATTGAGGGTGCATAGATATGCGATGGCTAATCATTTTGAATTCAAAGTCGAGAAGTCAACAAAAGATCTTTGGTTTGTAAAATGTGTGTAATTGCAGAGTGAATCAAACATAAGTACATGGACCATCACCATGACCACATGCCTAAGAAAATAATGGAAGACATGCAAACAAATTATGGGTTTAAACTGACCTATAATAAGGCTTAGAGGTCTAGGGAAATGGCCTTAATGGCGGTGCGAGGAACAATGGAGGAATCTTATGGAAATTTGCCATCATACCTGTTCATGTTGGCGAAGAATAACCCAAGTGCCATAACTGACATTCAGACGGATGAGCATGGCCACTTCAGGTATATGTTCATGTCCCTAGGTTGCTCAATCAGAGGTTTCAGGTATTGTCGTCCAGTATTGTGTGTCGATGCCAGTTTTCTTAAACACAAGATTGGAGGTCAACTATTGGTTGCGATTGCATTGGACACGAATGAACAACTATATCCCGTTACTTTTGGTGTCGTTGATTCGGAGAATAATAACTCTTGGACATATTTCATGCAACAACTAAGAGTGGCAATTGGAGTAATCCCGGATCTCGTATTCGTATCTGATAGACACCCAAGTATTGTCAATGCCTTGTCCGCTGTTTTTCCAGAAGCACATCACACTGCATGCACATACCACATCAAAATGAATATTATGGACAAATTTAAAACCGATAACTGCCACGATGAGTTTGATATGGCTTCACGCGCATACATAGTGTCACAGTTCCATCACCATTTTGACAAGATCAAGACTAAAGACTCTCAGATTGCTGCCTATCTAGAACAAATAGGAGTGGAGAGATGAAGTCGTGCATTTTTCCCCGGTTCGCGATACAATCAAATGACAAGAAATTACGCTAAGAGCTTTAATAGTTAGTGCAGGGATGCTAGGAAATATCCCATATCGACATTGGCTGAGTATTTACGATTAACACTACAAGAATGATTTCATGATAGAAGAGAAAAAGCTTCCAAACACACCGAACGTCTATCTCCATACTATGAAAAGTGCTTACGTGAATAAGCCGAGAAAGCCAGATTCTATAACGTTAATCCGCTTAACATATACGAGTTTCATGTGAACGACGGTGAACATGATTTTCATGTTGACTTCCAAACTCGAACTTGTACTTGTAGGGTATTTAAGATATATGGTTTTCCTTGTAAACATGCCCTTGTTGCTGCCCATTCCCGGAAAACTATTCCCTATGAATACTACTCAAGGTTAGAGAATGATTGCATGTTTAATTCTAAGATTTAATTTATATGACTTAAATATTATTTTTCAGGTTTTTCACAACTCAAGCATGGTGCGTGGCATATGAGGAGACAATTTATCCAGTTTGCAATGAAGGTTCTGAGGATATTCTAGAATATATCAAGGAACGAGTTTGCCTAAAACCCCCGTCAAGGTTAAGAAGGGTCGGACAATAACAAAACGTAGGCCATCACAAGGTGAGCCTCGTAAGGAACAGAGACGGTGCAACTCATGTGGCGGTCGAGGCCATAACAGGGCAACATGCAAAACAGTGATGCCTGCACCATCTACTTCAAGACAACAAGTGTCACAAGCTTCACAATCGTCACAGTTGGCCCAACCTTCACCATCTTCATCTTTGCCACATTCTCTAGACAACATTTCTTTTGGTTAAATTGTATCTTTTAGTTAAATTGTATGTTTTGGCACTTGTAGGTGGTGGGATTTTCATTAAAATGATGTTATATATATATGTAGGTGGTGGTTTAATATATGTGCAAGTGTTTGTTTTTTAATATCTGTCACATGCAGGTGTTGGTTTTATATATGTGCAGGTCTTGTCTTCATGTGTGTAGGTATTGGCGTGGGCTTGGTCGTGGAGTTGGCGTGGGGCATGGATGGGGCGTCGGTCGTGGAGCATGGGTCGTGGTCTTAGGCATGAGGCGTGGGGTGTGGGGCTTGGGAGTGGGGGTTGGGCGTGGGATTGGGAGTGGGTCGTGGGGTTGTGCGTGGGGCGTGGGGCATGGGTCGTGGGGCGTGGGTCGTGGCTTTGGGCGTGGGGCTTGGGCGTGGGTGGGGCGTGGTCTTGGGCGTGAGTCATGGACTTGGGCGTGGGGTGTAGGCTTGGGCGTGGGGTGTGCGTGGGCTTGGACGTGGTGCGTGGGGTTATGCGTGGGTCGTTTACATATTATTCTTGGAATTAATTTAAGGTTTTGTTATACATATTATTCTTGGAAAATCTCAGTCATTTGAAGCCAACAAAGACAACCATAATTAACTAATTTAAGAATGAAACTTGAAGCCAACAAAAATATATATCTTTTCAATTTAGATTAAGGGTCTAGAATTTGGTGGAATAACCTTACTGCCCATTTCTTTCTCCAAAATTGCATTTGTTTGGTGACCACTTTTGATACATCCAATGAGGCAGTAAGGTATTCCAAATGTATAATAGTAAAAACACCAAAGTCCCCAGTCTTGGATGTCTTTGGGACTGTTGGGTGTGGTATTATAGAATACGACATCTTCTCCAATTTGAACTGTGGAAAGCTTTCCTTATCGGCAAGGGTGAACCCCTTGGAATGCTAGTGCGAACCCATGTAAAGTATAAGCGACATTACATATGCTTTTCTTTTCCCAGGTTTTCTTCTTGGCGAGATATAACTCACGGAGGTGTTTCATATCTTTGTCAATACCCTGTAGGGTTGCTCTGAAGGACACCTTTCCCCATGGAAATTGGAGGAACATCTCCATGTCTTCCACCATGTGAAAGATTCTGAAACTTATTTTCCTCCTATTATCAGATGCGAACAGATACTGGTAAATGAGAAATATGAGCCTCATCTTCCATTAATCCTCCTTATCAGAGCATCCGACGAAAATGTCTTCAAGTTCTTTTAGTCTAACATCATTTTTACCCTTAAAATATTTGAGGACAAGGGGTGGACATTCTTCAACCTTCTCCTCCTCCACCAAAGGAAATCTGCCAAAGTTGAGACCTGTCACCAATGCATAATACTTCATGCCCCAGCAGACCTCCTTACCATTGACCAAGAACCTTATCTCCTTCGAATTTTTTTCTGATAAGCATCTGATGGAGTATGGTTCCTGAAAAATATAATGTCGGGGCTTTGAATATATACTAGAATTGGGTCTGCAAAGCCCTATCCAAAAGATCATGGTGAGTAAACCTCTCTTTTATCTTTGCCAAGCTGGGGCCGGTGGATTTCCATGAAACACGACCATTAAAATCATTAATAATGGTTTCGTTTGGTGTCATCTGCAAAAACAGTCAGTAAAATCATATACAGAATGTTTGGTGGATCAAAAACAGTAAAATCATATTAATAATTGAAGCCACGCACCACCCCCATGCCCAAGCCCACGCTCCACGCACTACCCCACGCCCACGCCCAAGACCACGCCCCATGCCCAAGCCCACGCCCAATACCACGCTCCATGCACTACCCCACGCCCACACACAACTCCATGCTCAGCCCCCATGCCCCACCACACGATCCACGCTAACCTTATGCCCAAGCCCACGCTCCACGCACTACCCCACGCCCACGCCCAAGCCCACGCTCCACGCACTACCCCACGCCCCACGCACAACCCCCACCCCCACACCCAAGCCCCACGTACAACCCCACACTCAACTCCCACGCACAAGCCCACGCTCCACGCACTCACCCCACCCCCACACACAACCCCCACGCAAACCCCACACACAACTCCACGCTAAAAAAAGGTTAGTAAGGGTAAAATTGTCTAAATTAAAAAAAAAAGATTAAATATAAAAAATGTAATCTTGGAGGTTATTTATTGGAATGACCCTCTTTTGAGGGTCATTTGATCAAATTTCCCTACATGAATGTGAGTATAGGTATAATTGTGGAGAGAGAAATGAGAGGAACAAATATTTACTACTGGTACAAATGAAGAAAAGCAAACCAAAAAGTGCCCCTACCTGACATGTTGTTTATTTTTTGATTAAGAATGTAAAATTGTTGCTTTTCAATTTTTTTTAATTGATAAAATGTGGATCTCTATTATTTGAAAAAAATGACTGTTTCTTTCATCAATTGAAAATATGACCGTTTTATTATAGTTTTTTTATACATATGATCACATTTTTTTATTTAGATAAAATCTATAAATAGATGCTCACACACTATCTAATTTTATCTCATATTCTCCACGCACTACCCCACACCCACGCCCACGCTCCACGCACTACCCCACGCCTCACGCACAACCCCCACCCCCACACCCAAGCCCCACGCACAACCCCACGCTCAACCCCCACGCACAAGCCCACGCTCCACGCACTCACCCCACCCCTACATACAACCCCCACGCGAACCCCATGCACAACCCCACGCTCAACCCCCACGCCCCACCCCACGATCAACGCACTACCCCACGCCCTACGCACAACCCCCACGCCCCACCCCCACGATCCACGCCAACCCCACGCCCCATTTAGATTAAACTACATTTCTCGGATAAAAGCAATTCAAAGGGCCAAAACAATAGAACTAACTAAGCATTTCAAGCCTAAACCATAACTAAAGCCTAAATCCTAAACTAAAACCCTAAAACCATAAAACTTCATACTAAACATGTAAAAAACGGGGAGTAGAACTAACTAAGCATTATTAACCTCAGTTATTGGGCGAACGTCGGGCTCAGCGTCTCCGGGGCTTGGCGATCGTCGGGAGTCAACGTTTGGCCTGGAAAAGCTAGGCAGGCTCGCGGTATGCGTCCGACGATCGTGGGGTATGTTGGGCGATCGTCGGCTGGGGCTGGAACCTTCGTGGGTGGGGGCGTGGAAGTCGGAGGGGGAGAACAACCGGTGGGGAGAGCAAGCGACGACGGGGAAGGGAAGAGGGGAAAAACGGGAAGAAAGAGAAATGAGGGGAAAAGGAAAAGGAAAAGGAAAAGGAAGAAAAAGAAAAAAAGTTAGTAAGGGTAAAATTGTTTAAATTTAAAAAAAAATGTTAAATATAAAAAATGTAGTCTTGGAGGTTATTTATGGGAATGACCCTCTTTTGATGGTCATTTGATCAAATTTCCCTACATGAATGTGAGTATAGGTATAATTGTGGAGAGAGAAATGAGAGGAACAAATATTTACTACCAGTACAAATGAAGAAAAACAAGCCAAAAAGTGGCCCCCCACCTGACATGTTTATTTTTTGATTAAAAATGTAAAATTATTGCTTTTTAATTTTTTTTAATTGATAAAATGTGGATCTCTTTTATTTGAAAAAAATGACTGTTTCTTTCATCAATTGAAAATATAACCGTTTTATTATAGTTTTTTTTATACATATGATCACATTTTTTTATTTAGGTAAAATCTATAAATAGATGCTCACACATTATCTAATTTCATCTCATATTCTCTTCAAAATTGTATCTACTTGAAATCTGAAAAAAATGGAAAATAATTCTTCTCAAGATTCATATATCCGTCCCCAAATTTTCACTTCCTCTCCTTAAAATTTTAATGTTTGACCCCAAAATCCAAGCATTCGTGCCCATAATTTATTATTTCTTCTGAACCATCAAATGAATCCTCATATATTCACCCTTCCTTACATGTATTTTGTCGAAATGTATCAACATCCATATATGCCATCTCCGATCTATGGACTGTGCCCTCCTAGCTAGAGCACTTGGGATGACTTCCAAATCGTCCAGAAAAACTAGTATTGGTGGAACTAGCACATACAAAGAGTGTGAAACACCATCTTCTGGTCAAGATTCTCCATTTTATCCATATCCGTCTCCACCGGGTATTGATGCAATTAATCTAGATGCGAGTGAAGATACTGTTGATGGAGAAAATGCGTCGAGCCCAAAGAGTCGTACTTATGCTACAAGGTACACAGGTCCAGAAAATGAGATCCTTGCATAAAGTTGGGTGAATGTCAGCGAAGATGCAGAAATCAGTAATGCTCAGAGATTGGATGCCATGTGGAAGAAGATTACCGATGATTATAATAAAATTTGATCTGCAAACTACCTAGTGAGACGTTGGGACCTTTTAAAAACGCATTTTTACACGCTGAAAAAGTTTGTGAGTGCCTTTAACGGATTGTACAATCGGATGAAGAGGGATTGGGGAAGTGGGTAAAGTGATGTTGATATACCTATGCATGCAATGAAAGAGTGGGCACAAAGAAGAACAACAATGCGTTTACTCACTTGGGCATGTGGAATATACTTAAGGAAAGTCCTAAGTGGATTAATCAGTATGAACGTGATCATTGCGACAAGAAGAAGACAAAAACATCTGCTCAAGGAGGATACATATCTTCTTCCAATCCGGAAGATGTCGATGAAAAACGCGTACGTCCGATCGGTTAGAAAGAAGCGAAGAGGAAGGGTAAGATGAATCATCCCTCGAAGGATATCATGTACGATGAGATGAAACAAAGTATCGACAAAAACATGGAGGAATACAAAACGATAGCAAATGAGAAATTGAAGGAACAAATAAAACACAACAAAAAATGGGAGTATGATGTTATCATGAAGGATACCACGGGGATGTCGCCAATGCAATTAGAAGTACATCTCAAACTTTGTGACAAAATTGCAAATAATTGGGGTGTTTGAAATTCTGTTGTAGTATTTGAAATTTCGTTGTAGTATTTGAAATTTTTTTTGTAGGGTTTGAAATTCCGTTGTAGTGAAATTTCTTTACAAACTAGCCTTTGAAACTAACCGTTGTAAACTAGCCGTTGATGTATCATTATATATTAGAGTAGTTATCTCACACTTCTTCACAATACTTAAATCAATCTTCTTATACCATTTTCTCTTCATAGTAAAGACCACCCCAAACACAATGTCTTCAAATCCCAACCACAATACCAACACCAATGTTGATAGTGATGAAGAGTTGTGGAATGATGACTCAGATGATCAAATATTTTTCGAAATTTTTCAACAACAACAAATGCTTCTTCAGCACATAGGGAGCTTTTCCAGTGCAATAACAAGAAGAAAAAGAAGAGTCGTAGAGTGTGATCGTGAAGGAGGCCATAGTCGTCTTGTTGTTGACTATTTCTCCGAAAATCCAACATATCCGAGTGATATTTTCCTTCGTCGTTTTCGGATGAGAAGAGGAATTTTCACACGCATAGTCGATGCCTTATCTCGTGATGACTATTTTAAATGAAGAGTCGACGCAACTAGAAGGCAAAATTTCTTACCACTTCAAAAATGCACGGTTTCCATCCTCCAATTGGCGTACGGAGGACCCGAAGATCAATTCGATGAGTACCTACATATTAATTGCTGAAACTACCGCCATTGAATCATTGTTTAATTTTTGTCGTTGTGTAATCGTCATTTTCGGCGAAAGATACTTGAGAAAGCCAACTACTACTGATTGCAAACGTTTGCTCCTTATGCATGAGCATAGGCACGGCTTCCCCGGAATGTTGGATAGTCTCGATTGTATGCATTGGGAATGGAAGAACTGTCCAGTCGCATGGAAATGACAGTTTACTAGAGGTGATCATGGAACACCAACAATAATGCTTGAAGAGGTAGCATCTGCCGATTTATGGAAATATCATGCCTTTTTTGGATTCGCGGGGTCCAATTATGAAATCAATGTGCTTAATCAAAGCCCCCTCTTCAACGATGTTTTAAAAGGAAAGGGCCTAGAGATCGACTTCGAAGTGAATGATAGACAATATACGAGAGAGTACTATTTTACAGATGGAATCTATCCTAAATGGGCTACTTTCGTCAAGAGTTTTCAGTGCCCTCATGATCCCAAGAAAGCATTGTTTAAGTAAATGCAAGAGGCTGCAAGAAATGATGTCGAGCGGGCATTTGGTGTCTTACAAGCTCGTTGGGCGATGATTAGAGGACCGGGGCGTTTTTGGTACTAGAGTAACTTGAAGGATATAATGTATACATGTATTATTTTGCATAACATGATAATTGAGGATGAAGGGGATACAACATTCAACTGGTCGAAGGAACCCAATGACAACAATACAATTCCAGAGATATTTCAAGGTCCCGTCGGAGGATTTAATGAGTATAGCAAGAGACGGGTTGCACTACATGACAAGCAAATGCATCAACAACTTCGATCGGACTTGATTGAGCATATTTGGGCGCGTTACCAAAATAGTAACAAAATATGATTTAGTAGTGTATTTTTTCATGTATTATTGTGATTTAGTTTAACATTGTACTCGTTTTTTATTTCTTAATTAAAATTTTTTATTTTTCAAAATTTTGTACACAAATTATTGACAATTTAATGTCTTATATTATTTTTAAAAATTATTGATTTTTTAAATTTTTTAATATAATTTATAAATATTAGTTTTATTTATTTAAACAAATTAAAATAATTAAAAATGAAACAAGATTACTTGAATTATTGAATTAAAAAATATTCTATGAATTAGATGATGTAGATGGTGGAACCCTGAAATAGTAACAATTGTACCTGAGATGGTTGGGGAATAGAGGTATAAATTGATAGAAAATTTGAGAGAGTGAGAGTGAGAAAGTGAATGATGCATTACTGAAAAAAAAATAAAGGGTGAGTAGAGAGAAGATAGAAAAAATTTGTTATTTTTTCATTCCCCACTTAATTCCATGTAAAATTCCCTTTAATAAATTTTAATAAATTTTCCTCTTTCCATCCTTTCTCATATATTTTAGGTTGATTTTTCATGAAAAAAATAATTCCCTCTCAAATTTATTAATATTAATTACCTAGCTCTCGAACTAATGCCTAATGGGCCTCAATATCCACCGCTTCAATTGAGCCATTTCTATTATTCATTCAAAGCCCACTTAATCATAGTGGATAAAGCTGTCAAAATTGAAGTTTGATGTAAATTGATTTTAAAATATTAGATGAGAAATTAAATCAAATTGTAAACTATGAAATATAACCAAAATATACATATATAATTATAAATAATTATTCATATATATATAATATTTAAAATTAAGTTTTATCTAGAAATTTTAACTATATCCTATTCAAATTATTTGGTTGTGACTATCTTTTCCCATTATTTAACATGTATTTGACCATATTTGATTAAGAAAAGATTTTTGTATTAAATGTAAAATATATAAAGGCTTAGTGTTCACATATTTTACAAATTTGAGATTCTTTCAAAACTATATGTACAGTCTTAACTATTTTCTTGTAAAGGAGCTAAGCAGTGAAAATGGAGCATAATTTTACAGAGACCACATTCAAACCCAAATTTACCATTATACTCCTTTCCACCACACCGATCACAACCTTTCTCGTCAGCATCAGTCATCGGAACACAGGCTAAAGGATGTTCCCGATGATGAGACGAATTGTAGGCGCCGCCGTGCTTAATCATCAAAAACAAGCTCAAATCTTTTGCAAAACAACCAATGCAACCAAACATGTTACAATCCAAACACTGATACAACCACCCAGATTTCAACTCCACAGTCTTCTCGCAGAATTCACAAAACGGGTTGGCACTCGGGTCATCAATTTCCACGAAACTCGCCGGCGTAGTTGGATATGACAACACGAACGGGTGTTCTTCGTCGAACCGGTGCTCGATAGTTCGAGGTAGTAAAGCGCATAACGGGTGGATCCCAAAACAACAATCTTCGCAAGTAAACGTTGGCAAGAACGAATCGGAATAGTACCTACATACGCGACAACTGGCGCAGGTCAAGGTCAAAGACCCCTGTTTTAAAGAGAGAGGGTGGTCGTGTGCTTCGTGGAGGATAGTGCGTGGAAGAGATGCGCATCGCACGCAGATGGTATAATCTGAACATTCAGTGCATTTGTAAGCGAATCCGTTGACGGGAAACCAGCAGCTGTTACAGGTGAAGATACCAAATGGGTAAGAGTCCTTAGCCAGAATGAAGAGGGTTAGAAGGTGTTCTGGGTGGATGGGATGCTCTTTCAGCTCCTTCGGTAGATCGGCGCACCATTTGTGTAAGCGGAAGTCGCATGATTCGCATTTGTAAAACGGTGGAGATGATATGGGTAGTATGCAGGCATCGCAGGTTTTGATAACATCATCGTTGACACGATCGACGAGTAGCAGAGGATGTTGATCGTGACCCATGTGCCGGAGCTGGAGATCAGTGTCTGATTCTTCCTCTAATTTGCAGAGTTGTTGGATGAACCCAGTCAAAAGTGGTAAAATTGATTGAAGATCAGGTACCGGCAAGTGAATCAGATCATCGGAACAATCGATGGTTTTGATCTCAACCCTTTTGGGGGCAAATCTGTGGAATATTAGAGAGAATTAAATCAAAAGCAACAAGATCTATCGCCGGAAAAAGAAGAAGGTATTATTACTAACCTGAATCTTCTTAGGCACTTGAGATGAACAAAAAGATTACAAGCCAAACAGACATAAAACCAATAAGTGCCATCATATTCATCCTCTTTGCAAATGAAACATCTGTAAACGCCGTCCCAATCTCGGGTCATTCCATGGGCTAATCTAAGAGGGTGAGGATGGCCGTCAATGTTGACTCTCACAGACAACTCCAAACACCGTTCGTGAATCCAAAACGGGCATTTCTGGCAAAGGAATGAGATCCCCTGTCCTGATTCTTCTTCGTGTTTCGTGCCGCAAGCGGAGCATACGTAAGACGGAGCTACCGGGAACAGCCATGGCGTTAAAGGGTGACCCTCGTGACCGAGGTCAATAAAATGGGATGTCAAAGCAACGCATCTCAAGTCGACGGAGAATTTACAGTGTGAACAACGGTAGGCAAATCCAGACGAGAAGCGATTCTCGCAGATATTGCAATCAAAGAAGCTACCAGAAGAGGAGGAGGAGGAGGAGGAAGAAGAAGAAGAATAAGGGGGGCCTGGTTGGAGGGTGAGGGGATGTTGAGGATGAATAGATTCAGGGGAGGATTCAAGATGTTTGGGAGCAGAGGCGCATAGCTTGTGAAGATAGAAACTGCAATCGGGTAATTTACAGGCATATGTTTGACCTTTGATGGCGATTCCACATCCCCGACAGTCATGATTCTCTCCGATCATTACCTCCTCTAGGCTCAGCCGGTGCTCGTGGCTAAAATGATCCATGTAATCCTCCATCTCCATCTCTTTCTCTCTTCTCTTTGGTCTTCACACACAAACACTAAAGCCCTAATCTACAGAGTTTGGCAAAGCAAATGATTAAGCGTTGACTTTAAAATGGTCATATTGGTGAGGATGAGACTAAGGGCATAAATTAGACGATAATTCTCACAAAAATTTGAATGATAAGAGTAAAATTAAAAATTTATAAATGAATAAAATTAGGACTATTGACTTTTTTTATATAAACATTTTATAATTGGTGAGTTATCATACATTATGTAATAATAAATTTTACAAAAACTTGGGTTAGAAATAGAGATAGCAATGGACAAATACTTGAACTTAACAACTTGTTTTTAACCCGTTCTTACAAATTACTACTCATACTCAATTGGCTAGATTGGAACATCGGAAACAATGTCAAACGATAACCGTATAAGACACGAGATTGAAATATTTGATGGAACATATTATGCATATTATGCATTTTAAAGGATACAAATTAAAAATTATTTTTATGAAAAAAAAATTTAAGTTCATTTAAGTGAGAAATCAGATAATATATATTAACATATTTCGTCTTCAACCCCATAATACCAAAAGTTGGACATAAACTAAAATAAAAAAGTGTGATATATAATAAATATGAATTTTATTAAAAACAAATTTAAATATAATATTACACTTAATCCAAATTATGGACTAAAATATTAAAAGTTAAAGATATATTATATTATTTTTTATGAGTAATAATAGAGAAACTCAAGCTTCTTTTGATGAAAGGGTTTTTGAGAAAAAATTCAATTTTTATTCTAAAATTCAAAATCTTATAAACTATTAAATCAAATAATTTTATTATTTAAATATTAAAACTAACCTCTAATTAAATTTAATATTATTTTTATTAATTGTTTTAGATAAAAATTAAAACTCAATATAAATTTAATTTAAAACTATATTATTTAATATAATATTTAAATTTTAAATAAATAAATAATTATACTAAAAAATAAAATTAATATATTTAACCAACAAATAATAATTAATTTATAAATATACATTATCTCTTATATTTATTTGATTACATTATAAAATTTATTTTCATATAAAATAAATTAATAACTTATTTCATTTAAAAAATTATATTAATTAAAATAAATTCAAAATAAAAATAAAATTATAACCTAATATATTATCTAATATAAATTTAAATTTTAAATATTTTAAATAAATAATTATACTAGAAAATAAAATTAAATGTATTTAAATAAAAATATTAATTAATTTATAAATATATCTCATTTAAATAAAATATTTATAAAAAAAATTATTTAATTTTATTTGGGTATAATATAACTTTAAACAATTATTCTAAATAAATATTCTAATATTTGTTTTTGTTATTATCTTATAAAATTTATATCACCCAACTCCTGATCTGCTAAAAAAAAGAGAGGACTTAGCAAAGAGAAAATGCAAAACACAACAATCTAACTTAATATTCATTATCTTCAAAACTAAAATTTACTCAAAAAAATGAATATGAAGTGACAGTAAAATAGTCTGTTGCGACATTGAAAGAGTTAATGAAGGCTCCTAAATCGAAAACATATACTATCGGAAGTAATTCTACATTGAAAATCAATGATGTCTGGAAGAACAATATTGGAAAAAAAAGTTGAAGATCATACATACAAAGGAAAATTTTACTTGTGTAATAATAGTGGAAGTACTGAATTCTATTTTTGAATTTCAATTGTCTACTATAATAGAAGGAAATTGTATTAAGGAATGAGAAAATGTAATGGTGGAAAATTACATAGAAAAAATAGAGTTTCATTCTTAGTTATCAAAGAGGCACTTATTAAACAATGGGATAAAAATGGACTAGAGAAAATTTCAGTAAATGTACATGATCTCTACTTTCTTAAATTTAAAAGGGGATCAAATATGGATAAAATTTTGAAAAATATGCATACATATATTGGATCCAACTGCGTTAAGTTGGAAAGATGGTTTGCATATTTGAAATTATTAAGCAAACATAAAGAAACATCTCAGATATGGTTCAGACTTTGGAATATCCTTACACACATGTATAATGTAGAAACTCTTAGTCATTTTGCAGATTTATTGGTAGACCATTATATATGGATCCAATTACTGAAGGAGGAGAGTATTGATGGGTTTTGCAATAGCAAAACTATGGATCTTCTTAGAAATCAAAACCTGTAGCAAATCAGATTCCAAATCGTCTATGACGATAAATAGATTACCAAGAACTGAAATAGCACAAAGCAATAAACGACAACACAATATACGTGGTTCGGTCAAAATCGACCTACGTCCACGGGAGGGATAAGTTTTACTAAATCAAACAAATGTCAATAGTAGAAACTTACATGCCCCGCTCTCAAATGAAAGAAGTGATTACACTAGAAATGATTGGACTACTCCACAATCAAAAGCTCCCCCAATCTCTCACTCTGGATCAGCCAAAGAACAAGAAGAAGAAGGAAACCAGAAAACCCTAGATCTGTAATTCACTCTCTCTCTATTTGCTCTGTTATGAGAAAAATACCCAAAAAAAGTATTTATACTCTAACACGTTTTCATAAAAGAAAACCCTGACCCGTTTACCCGGAATTTAAAACCCGTCCGCAATGGCAAGGAACACCAACAATTCTCCCCCTTCCGAGCCATGGGAGAATGTTGCTATAAACATTCATCATCGTGACGCTTCTGCCAAAACCATTCCGGCTTTAGCACAACATATCTCATGTTTTCCTCTTGGTAAGCCCTTTGTCATCATATCTGACCCGTTCTCATTTGTGTGCACTTTCTCCAAGTATAACTCCTTCTTCTCGAGCACTTCACGGATCCAATGGTACCTTCTTTGGATGTGTTTTGAACGTGAATGGAAACTTGGATTCTTGCTCACATGTATAACGCTCTGTGAGTCACTAAACACCACAAACCTGTCTTGTGCAATGCCAATTTCTTTCAACAATTATTTCATCCATCTCATTTCTTTACAACATTCAGTAATGGCAATATATTCAGCTTCTGTAGTAGACAAAGCAACACATTTCTGTAGACGAGACTGCCATGATACAGCTCCTCCTCCTATAGTAAACAAATACCCTGGAGTTGATCTCATTGTGTCAATATCACCACTCATATCTGAATCAGAAAACCCTTCAACATGTGACTTTCCAGTACCATAACACAAAGCGTATTTGGAGGTCCCTCGAAGATATCTCATTAGCCACTTAACCGTTTCCCAGTGTGTCTTACTAGGATTTGAAAGAAAACGACTAAGTACTCCAACCGCATGAGCTATATCCGGTCTTGTACAGACCATTGCATACATCAGACTGCCTATTGCTGAAGCATATGGAACACTACAAATTTCTTGTCTTTCCTCTTCATCCTTGGGAGACATTGTCTTGTTTATTTTCAAGTGTGTAGCCAATAGACAAGCAACTGGCTTTGCCTTGTCCATACAAAATCGTTTTAGAATCTTCTCAATATATCTCTCTTGAGATAACCATAGCCTTTTCTTCACCCGATCACGAATGACCTGCATTCCAAGAATTTGTCTTGCTTGACCCAAGTCTTTCATCTCAAAAGACTTAGCCAAATCCTTTTTCAACTTGACAATCTTGAGCTTATCTCTCCCAACAATCAGCATGTCATCAACATATAGGAGAAGTATAATAAAATCATTAGAAGCAAACTTTTGCACAAAAACACGGTAATCTGTAGACGTCTTCATGTACCCATGGATGGTCATGAATGACTCAAACTTAAGATACCACTGCCTTGGTGCTTGCTTCAAACCGTACAGACTTTTGACAAGTTTGCACACCTTGCTTTCCTCACCTTTCTTATTATTATAACCTTCAGGTTGCTCCATATAAACATCTTCATCCAAATCACCATGGAGAAATGCAGTCTTGACATCAAGTTGTTCAACCTCAAGATCCATACAAGCAGCTAGACTTAACACCACCTGGATAGAAGTCATCTTCACTACCAGTGAGAAAATCTCATCATAATCGATTCCATGCCTCTGGCCAAAACCTTTGACAACCAGCCTAGCCTTGTATCTTATCTTGCTATCATCACCTTCTTGCTTGATCTTGTACACCCATTTATTTTGTAATACTTTTCTGTTCTCTGGTCTTTCAACTAGATCATATGTGCCATTTTTCAGCAATTACTTCATCTCTTCATCCATGGCAGCTAGCCATTCTTTCTTATGAGCATCCTCAAGAGCTTCCTTATAGCATATAGGCTCCCCACAATCAGTTAGAAGAACATACTCTGTAGCAGGATACTTAGAACTTGATCTTTTCTCCCTAGTAGACCTCCGAAGTACCTCTGTTTGTTGATTCTGTTGATTTCCATCTTCTTGTTGAACTTCAAAATCAACCTCAACATTATCACCAAGATCAGTTTCAGTATTAGTATCATTTCCATGGCCTACAGCTTGACCCTGAGGAACATCATCATCACTATCTGAGTATAAAGCTACATGTGGCATTGTCTCCTCAACATCATGAGACAACTCAAGACCAGAAAGGTCACGTATGTATGCATCAAGCTTTTCACCATCTTCAAAATTCTCAATAGTCCGATCTTCAAGGAATACCACATCCCGACTTCTCAAAACCTTCTTATCAACTGGGTCATAACACTTGTATCCCCACTTTTCATCACCATACCCCCAAAAATATGCATTGTCTGGTTTTTGCATCTAGCTTAGACCTCTCATCTTTTGGAACATGCACAAAAGCTCTGCAACCAAAAACACGTAAATAGTCATAATTAACATCTTTACCTGACCAGACGCTTTCTGCACACTTATTATTCAATGGCTTGGAGGGAGAACGGTTGATCACATACACTGAAGTGCTCATGGCTTCAGCCCAGAAATGCTTAGCCAACTTGGCATGGGAGAGCATACTCCTCATCCATTCCAACATTGTTCTGTTCATCCTCTCTGCCACACCATTTTGTTGTGGAGTCTTGGGCACAGTCTGTTCATGTCGAATACCCCGCTCTTTGCAATAATCATCAAATGAGCCTATGTACTCTCCCCCATTATCTGACCGCACCCTCATTAGTTTTCTTCTTGTCTCTCTTTCAACCAGCTTGTGAAAGACCTCAAACCTTGCTGCAACCTCATCCTTGAACTTTATAGCATAAGCCCAAACCTTCCTAGATACATCGTCTATGAAGGTTACAAAATAGGAAGCACCGCCTATGGATTTAATCTTCATAGGACCACAAACATATGTATGGACCAATTCAAGGACATTCTTTTTCAGTTCAACTTTTGACTTACTGAAGGAGACTCTGTTCTGCTTACCCTTCAAGCAATGCTCACAATTTTCAAGATGAGCATCCTTGAGATTCAGCAACTCATTCCTCTTGATCAAAAGATTCAGCCCCTTTTCACTAATGTAACCTAATCTCTTGTGCCACAACTCAGAGGATGACTCCATTAAAACAGAATATGCCGCATCATAGACAATTTTCAAATTTGTCTTGTATAAGGAACAACATTTCTTACCTCGTGTAATAACCAATGAACCCTTGCTTAGCTTCCATGCTCCACCACTGAAAACATTATGGTAGCCTCCATCATCGAGCTTACCTGCTGAAATCAAATTCATTCTCAAATCAGGAACATGTCTTACATCTCTCAATGTCAGGAAGCAGCCCATGTTTGTCTCAATTCTAACATCACCCAGACCAACTATCTTGGACACACCACTGTTACTCATGCGAACCTCACCATAATCACCAGCTTTGTAGAACTAGAAGTAACCTTTGTGTGGAGTTATATGGAATGAGGCACCTGTGTCAACAATCCATGCTGTTTCATTTGAAGATGTGCTAAGACAGGAGTCTTGACAGTTAGAAGCATATGTCAGTTCACCGTTTGAAGCATAAGCAGATGTATTTGCACTCTGTTCTTTCTTTTCTCTAGGCTTCACTATACCCTTCACTTTATCATTTTTAAATTTCCAGCACTCATTTTTCCAGTGACCCATTTTGCCACAGTAATGGCAAGCACCATCCTTCTTTGGAGCTCTAGACTTGCTTCTAGGCTTTCCCCTGCTCGAACCACTTCTATTATCTTTTGATCTTCCTCTATCAGCCACCAACATATCAGACTTAGAGGGTTTATCCCCCTTTCGATTCTCCTCATCAAGTAAGGAAATGGTGACAAATGCCATGTTGACTTTACCATTTGGTGCTGAGTTGCTGAGAGTGATAATAAGTGTCTCCCAACTTGCAGGCAAAGATCCAAGGACTAAAAGTGCTTGCACCTCATCATCAAAGTTTATCTTCATACTACTCAGCTGATTCAAAATATTTTGAAATTCATTCAAGTGCTCAGCAATTGATTTATTATCAATGTACTTCAGATTCACCAGCCTTCGTACCAGTGTTGCTTTATTCCCTGCTGACCTCCCAGCATAGAGAGCTTCAAGTTTGCTCCACACACCATACGCTGTAGTCTCATTCTCAACATGGTGCACAACATTTACACCAACCCAGGAACGAATAAAGCTGCAGGCCTTTCTATCTATCTTTTTCCAATCAGCCTCTTTTGTAGTCTCAGGTCTAACACCCTCATTTTCAATTGCTTCATTCAAATCATCTGAAACTAACAGATTACTGATCATAAGTTTCCATTGCCTGTAGTTTGTACCATTCAGACTCACCATATCAGGTCTAGATTTCCTCATTATTACTGCCTTAACAACTGACAAAAACACCAGCAAAGAAACCAGTTGATCTCTTCTATGAATTTTGCCAAATAACCAGCAGATCACTCTGCTCCAATGTTAAAACAGATAACCAATCAATACTGCTCTGATACCACTGATGGGTTTTGCAACAGCAAAACTATGGATCTTCTTAGAAATCAAAACCTATAGCAAATCAGATTCCAAATCGTCTATGACGATAAATAGATTACCAAGAACTGAAATAGCACAAAGCAATAAACGACAACACGATATATGTGGTTCGGTCAAAATTGACCTACGTCCACGGGAGGGATAAGTTTCATTAAATCAAACAAATGTCAATAGTAGAAACTTACATGCCCTGCTCTCAAATGAAAGAAGTGATTACACTAGAAATGACTGGACTACTCCACAATCAAAAGCTCCCCCAATCTCTCACTCTGGATCAGCCAAAGAACAACAAGAAGAAGGAAACCAGAAAACCCTAGATCTGTAATTCACTCTCTCTCTATTTGCTCTGTTATGAGAAAAATACCCAAAAAAGTATTTATACTCTAACCCGTTTTCATAAAAGAAAACCTGACCTGTTTACCCGGAATTTAAAACCCGTCCGCAATGGCAAGAAACACCAACAAGTATTTTTTTCTTCTAGAATTAGCTTGAGGTGCATCTTCGAAATACATTGTCAAATAAAATGATAGTAATGAGAATCACTTATGAGGGAAGGCCACACAAGTGTTCATTTTGTAATACTTTCAAACATGTGTTCAAGCTAAGGAAGAAGAGCAGAGAATACTGAAAGGTCAAAAAGAAAAAAAGTAGGAAAATAAAATAGAAAAGTCTAATATCAAAAAGAAAAATGTGGAGGAAGAGCAAGAAGTTGAAGACAAAGAGGATTCTACAAAGGAAGAAAGTAATGTGATTGAAGGAAAGAGGGTAAAGAGAACTCTAATTAAGAAGAGGATAAATGTTGTAATGAAACAAAGGTTGAGGAAGAAGAAAGTTGATTATCAAACAAGTCAAGCCGTAGTATAGGAAATTAGAGAGGAAGATTCTCAGACTAATCAACCTGAAGTAGAGGATACCAAGGCTGATGCAGATGATACCAAAGTTGATGCTGAAGAAACAAATGCAAGAATCCTAAAATTCAAGTAGAGGACAACAAAGATAAGAACCTTCAAGTCCTAAAAAATAACTATTTCTATCAGATTAGTACGAGTTCGTACAAAGAAATATTACACAATGAGAATAAACAAAGCCTCATCATCTTCAATTCAATCTTCTTACGTCGCAAGAGGAAGGGGAAAGGGAATGGAAAGAATGCCTTATGATGCAACAACTTTATATGGAAATAAATACCATGAATATGGTAGTTAGGATTTGTTTTTGATTGTATTATTTCGTTTGTAATCTCTGTTGTTTGTTTTTATAAATGTTATTAATCAGTTTATTTAGAGTTTTTTTATTGTCATCCTTTAATCATGGTTAGATTTGTCTAACTTTGATATTTTATTCTTCCACTTTTAAATTTTTATTGAAATAGTTTTGACCGTTTTAAAAAATATATTTTATTTTAATTTATAATATTTATTTTAATTATTTAATTTAGAAGGTTTAATTTTAATTATTTATATTATATTTATAAAATTAAGTAAAATTAAAATATATATGTTATTTTAATATTTATGTAATATATTTTATTTTAATATTTATATAAATATTTATTATTAATTTTAAATATATATTTATATATTAAAGTAATTAATGAATTTAGTGTGGATGATGTATAAATAATAGATTAATTGAAAATAAAAAAGTGGGTATAATAAAAAAAAATTGTTTACAAGATAGATAGACATAGAATTAGTTGGATAACAACTGTTGTATCATCCCTATGAAATTTGGGTACCAATGTCATTTAGCATAAATAAATTTGTAAATTAATAAAATTGAAAGCTAAAAACTATTTCTATATTTTATTTGTTTCATAAATAAAATAAAACAAAAAAAATAATGATTAACATAATTGAATTTTACATTATAAAAATTAGATGGTTATAATATACGAAATTAATTTGCAGTCGATTAACTCGCTTACTCAATTTTGTGTATTTAAAGTAATTTGTGTATCTACTCCAATAATATTATTATTATGCACCATTATCGAAGAAGATCCGGGTAAATGTCACTAATAGTTTATTATAATAATATTTATTTGGAAAATCAAAATTATAATTATTTTAAAAATCAAAATAAAAAAGTGAATAACTTTATTTAAAGTTTGGATTAGTTAAAAAAAAAAACTAAAAAGTGAAAAATATATATAGAGAGATATATTTTTTTTTTTTTATTTTGACAAAATGAATATTTTTCTTTCTTTATTTTTATTGGGAAATTTGATGAAATAACCCTCATAAGAGGGTTATTACCATATCCAACATGTCTTTACTAATTTTTTCATTTATAACCTTTTGTCAAGGCAAAAGGTCTCTTTTGCCTTTTAATTAAAAAAAAAATGAAATGTCAGTGCCTTTTAGTTTTTTGTCCCCCCATTTCCCTCATCTCCACCAACCAACGTCCTTCCTTCATCAACTTTCCCCATTCATCCTCATCAACGTTCTTCGCATCTGTCGTAGGCGAACATCAAATGAATTAAGCACAGAATTGCATCTGTCGCAGGCGACAGTGCATCTGTCGCAGGCGGGAAATGCATCTGTCGCAGGCGACGATGCATCTGTCGCAGCGAATAATACTTAATCGCCTGCGACAGATGCATTGTCGCCTGCGACAGATGCATTGTCGCCTGCGACAGATGCACTGTCGCCTACGACAGATGCATTCCTGTTATTTCTCTTTGTCCTGCTGTTAATACAATACCCAACCCACATCAAATGACAACACTTAACAACAGTTTGATCAACAGAAATAGCTTGATCAACAAAAACAGTTTCATCAACAAAAACTTACTTGATCATGTAGCCAATTCTGAGGCATCAACATTCTGTTAAACAAATCTCGACCAACATAGAAAAGAACTAGATTTATCTTGTCTTCATCCTACAGCTTCAGCTAGTGTTTCAACTCATCCATCAGTTCACTATCATAATCTAAAAGAGGATTGACAGTTACTAGATTAATGAGTTTAAAGGATTTTCCATTAGGATCTGTGTAGTTCCCCAATTGTGTGGACTTCTTCTTTCTCCGAAAACTCTGTCCCTGAAATCTTGTTGGAGTCAAGTCTAATACATCATCATCCTTCTTCTTTCCCAACTCAGCCTCATCATCCTTCTTCTTTCCCAACTCAGCCTCATCATCCTTCTTCTTCTCCGACTCCATCTTCCTTTTCTTGCCCAACTGCTGCAACCTATTTTTGGTCAAAACCACCTTCCTCTTCTTCTTCGTGGCCAACCTATTACCGTCCATCTTCAACTCAGCCTCATTTTTTCCCAACTCAGCCTCATCAGCTAATTTGTTGTTTTCATTCTCAACAACAACATCAACATCTTTGTTTTCATTCTCATTCTCATCAACAACAACAGCATCTTTGTTTTCATTCTCATTATCAACAACAGCAACATCTTTGTTTTCATTCTCATCAGCTTCTTTGTTGATCTCCAAACCATCAACAACAACAGAATCTTTGTGTTCATCATCATCAGCTTCTGTGTTGATCTCCAACCCATCAACAACAGCAGCATCTTTGTGTTCATCAACAACAGCATCATCTTTGTGTTCATCATCATCATTCTTTATGATCTCTAACCCATCAACAACATCATTCTCATCAGATTCTTTGTTGATCTCCAACCCATCAGCAACATCTTCTTTCTCATTCAACCGATCAACAACATCATTCTCATCAGCATCATCTTCTTTCTCATTCAGCGGATCATCAACATCATCCTCAACTTCTTTGTTGATCTCCAACCCAACATCATTTATCCCATCAACAACAACATCATTTAGCCCATCATCAACAACATCATTTAGCCCATCATCAACAACATCATGAGCATCTTTGTTCATCTCCAAATCCTTCTCCACTAAATTATCATCAGCAGCAACATCTTTCTTTTGTTGTTTTATTTCACCCAATAATTTGATTATGTGATTGAACATAACACATTTATCCTCTTTCATGATCTTCATTTCAGTTTTAAGCTTCTTCACATCCCTTGTCAGCTCCTTCATATCCTTTCTCAGCTCATCAAACTTGACATTATTCTTGGCTTGAGTCACCCAATTGTCTTGGCTAGTTGGAGAATTGTCTTCTTTCTTTTGAGGACTCGTTGCTGAAGGGATATGGCTAGATTCACGAGTAGTAGATTGAGAGCTGTCTTGGCTAGATTCATCACTAAATGACTTCTCGGTTCTCTTGGCTAGTGTGATTTTAATTGGTTTTCTCCTCTTGGGCATCGGTTTGGGAGTACTGTCATCTTCATTCTTTCTCTTCCTACCATCCACTTCAAATAAATCATCATAAATGTAATCTCTCATTTCTTCAAAGTCTTCCCCACAGTAGTTCCTCTTCTCCTCCTCAGAATCATCAATCTTGTTAAACACATTGCATTTGAAAAGGGCATTGGATACATCTTGGCTAGTGTTGGTGTTGCTTCTGGAGGCTGTAAAGAGTAATATCCTTGGGCATATATGTTGTTCCTCGATCATATCCGCAAATTTGGGGACAAATGTATTCATAACCAAATATGTCCAAACTTGGAAGGCTATGGCGAACCCACTAATAGTGTAAGCAACATCACAGTTCCCCTTGCAGGTTTTCTTCTTCTCCACATATAGTTGCCGAAGATGTTTCATGTCCTTGTCAATACCCTTCAAGGTTGATTGAATGACACATTTCCCCATGGAAATTGAAGGAACATTTCCATGTCCTCCACCATGCTGAAGATTTTCAAACATATCATCTTCCTATTATCAGATCCAAAAAGACACTGGTAAATAAGGTTGATTAAACCAAGCTTCCATGCATCCTCCTTCTTAGAGCATTTGAGGAAAACTGTTTGAACCTCTGTCACTCTAACAACTGTTTTGCCACCAAAATATTTATGGACTAGGGGTGAACAATCTTCAACGTGTCAGTTTTCGATCACAGGAAATCTTCCAAAATTTAGGCATGTCACCAAGGCATATTCCTTCATGCCCCAGTACAGTTGCTGACCATTGACTAGGAAAGTTATTCACTTCGAATTGGAGCTGCTTTTCCTGATCAACATCTGGTGGATTATTGTTCCTGAGAAAATTATAGTCGGGGTTTTCAATAGATACTGAAATTGAGTCTTCATAGCCCTTTCCATAAGACCAAAGTGATTAAACTTGTCCTTGGTCTTTAACAAGCAGGCGCCAGTATATTTCTATGAAACACGACCAGGAAGGTTCTCAATTACCGTTTTAGTTTTGCATTTGGTTGGTGCCATCTGCAAAAAAACATTAAGTCAGAATAATGAAAATAAATACCACTTCTTTAAAGGAAATAAGACATCTGTCATAGGCGACAGTGCATCTGTCGCAAGCGAATAGTATATTCTGTCTGCGATAGATGCACCGTCGCCTGCGACAGATGCACAATCGGCTGCGAAAATGCATCGTCGCCATCGACAGCCTGCAACAGCCTTCGACAAAAACATTTTAAACCCAAAACTATTCATTCAGCCAATAAACCTAAACCCATACCTAAACCTAAATAATAAACCCTAAACCATTCTTCCATTTCAGCATGCATGGAATATAAACGATAGAAAACGGGAAAACTCGGATAGAAACGGAAAAACATGGAAGATAAACTCACCTTCGTCGTTCTGGAGTTCTGATTCTCGTCGGAGGCTCTTATTTGTCGTCGGGGGCTCGTCGGGGTCCGGGGGAGAGGACGTCGTCGATGTTTCAGGGGCTTTTCGTCGTCGTCGTCGTCTTCGGCTTGATCGGTCGTCTTCGGGGTAGGGGAAGTTGAAAAGAGAGAGAGGGAGGGAAAAATGGGGAGAAGGGAAACGACGGAATAGAAAATCAATTTTTTTTTAAATTAAAGGGCAAAAGAGACCTTTTGCCTTGACAAAAGGTTATAAATGAAAAAAATTAGTAAAGCATACTATATATGGTAATAACCCTCTATGAGGGTTATTTCATCAAATTTTCCTTTTTATTACTTGAATGATTCTGAGACTGAATTTCTTATTTATAGGGAAATTTGACGAAATAACCCTGATAATAGGGATATTTCCAAATTTAGCATAAGCATGATAAATTTTGCAAAGATAATCTTTTACCATGGGCAAAAGACACTTTTACCCTTAATTAAAAAAATGGGTTTAGTTATTTCTCTCAATCCTTTTTCCCTCTCTCTCCTCGTTCCAGTTTCTCTCCCGACCATTTCTCTCATTTCAGTTTCTCCCTTCACGATCAAAGCGAAGCAACGAAATGAAGGAAGTTGATCGATCAACTCCCCAAGGTAACGCCGGAATACCTTCATCATTTTAGGTGAGTTATGCCCGTTCTTCCGTTGTTTTTCTTGTATGCATGCTGAAACGGAAAATGGTTTAGGATTTAGGGTTTGGTTTAAGATTTTAGATGATGGCTGAATGATTTTAGGGGTGGTTAAATGATTTAGGGTTTAATATCTATCTGTCGTAGGCGTCGCAGGCGAAAATGCATTTGTTGCAGGCGAATATGCATCTGTCGCCTGCGAAAATTGCGCATCTGTCGCCTACGAAAATTACATTTGCATGTGTTGGGTTCTTGTTGTTATTTCCCTTTGTGTTTTGTAAGATAAAGTATCATTTTTTCTTTTTTGTTTTTCTTCAAGGAAAGTGAACCCTACTTCCCTAAAGAAGTACGGTGATACGGGGATAGATATGAACGAGCTGGATAGGAAAGCAGGACAACTTACGGCGCCGTTCTCTGTCTCTAAAGGTGGTCCGGTATTGCCCTCGAAGGCTGACCGGAGAGATCAGATAAAATAGTGACCAGAGTTCTTCTTTAGAATTTTGCTTATTGGATTATACGAACTTTTGTGGGGTTAGATGGAATTGTATAATCAATAGTTTATTCCCTTTGTAACTTTGTTCATACACAATTCTAATAACAATTTATTTCTTTTTCTTAAACAAAAATTGAATGTCATTAAACTAGAATCAAACTAGCCCAGAAAGTTGATTTAACTCAGTAAGTGAGTGACATGATCTACACAAGATACCAAATAGAAAAGAATACAATATTGCATTGGTTCTTGAAAGGACACTAATATCTATTGACCAATAGAATATAAAACATTTCTTTGATACTCTAATTCATTATTGTGTTACAAAAGGAAGAATGGAGTAGTTCAATGAGCATTCTTTTCTCAAGGAATCCATCAAGAAACCTTGAGAATTTCCTGAAAAGCCTCTTGAGGAATATCAACAGTGCCCACTCGTTTCATCCTCTTCTTTCCTTTTTTTTCTTAGCATGTAAGGAAATGATGCTTAGCATGTAAAACAAATTCAATTATGTACTTAGGCTCATAAGAAAAATTGCAATAACAATAACTTATAACGCAAAATTGTAAAACTGAGGTAATTAAGACCTGTTCAAGGCGCTGATGAAAAACATCCATGTAATCAAGCCTAAGAAACCACGCCTGAAAGTGGAACCAGACAATAATAATCAGTTCATTTGTATTCACCAAGTACCTCTTACAAACGAGACACTCCCATCACTTGACTTGTCCTAACCTAAAACCAAGACCAAGTGCAATACTGCTTTCTCTATTCATTTGGACGCTAGCATCATAGTTGTCAATAGCGTATAGCGCTAAATAGCGCCAAAGTTGCTCATAGCTATAGCGTAAAACGAATAGCGTAGCGAGGGCTATTTGAAAATAAAGCGTAAAAAACATGTAAATATCAAAAATAAAAGTTCAAAACAAAAAAACCATCAATTCTTAAACTAGAACAAGTTCAAAACATAATCTAAAATTCATTGTCATCATTTTTTCATCAAGATCGAGATCATCTTCTTCATTTGAAATTGCATAATGCTTGGCATCATCTCTTCACTTTTTTCATTGTAATCAAATTCATCTAAAATATCAAATGTGTTAGATGTTCCTATTGGTCTTTTCCCCCTTGACTTAGATGTGATTGCCTTCGAGCTTCTTAAATGTGTAGATGAAGAGAAAATAAGAGAATGAAGGATAAGAAAAGACTAGAGAAGAGAAAGAGGGATAAGAAAAGGGTAGAGAAGAAATATAGAAAGAAGATTAGAGGAAAGAAGAGAAAATAATTGGAGAAGACTAGAGAGGAAAAAATAATAAGAGAATAAAAGAAGAGTGCAAAGAAGAGGAAGAGTAAAAAAAAAATTGAAATTTAAAAATTTTGGGGAGATGAAAAGTCATAATTAATATTAATTTTGTAAAAGCGTCGTTACAAGGGGCAATAGCTTTCGGCGCTATAGGAGCTATAGCTACAAAAGCGGGGCTATTTGAAAGTGCGTAGCCTATAGCCCCTTATAGCTACAAGTGGGCGCTACGCTACGCTATTCGCTATAGCTAGCGCTACGGGCGCTATTGACAACTATGGCTAGCATCATTGCATGTTAGTCTCTCTATAGCCAGGTTAAGTTCCTCAAAGTCTGATCCATCAGCTGGGTAAACACCATGTGCTTTGCAGGCTTGAAACCTAAGAATTAAACATCAAGTTTCAGTACATAAGGGAATTAGACAATTCAAAGTAAATTGAGTTTAAAGTACCAGGAAGGGCATCAACAATGAAGCGCTTCCGGTAAACAGTATCACCCACACGAGCCTCTTTGGTTGATCGCATACCGGTTATAACATATCCCACTTGCCCTGTTAATAGAATCCAGGGGTGCATGATCCCCATCTCTGAAGCTTCATAGGAATTACCACTTGCTGCAAATGTAATATCATCCCTCTTTTGCAAAATTCCATCAACAACTGCCACATGGCAAATAACTCCCTTGTATTCATCATAATAAGAGTCGAGTAAAAGCATACGTAATGGAATACTAGACTTCCCAAAGGGAGGAGGGATCCGTTCTATGACAACAGGAAAATCGTCTCAAGTCCTTGACCAGTCTTGACAGATGTTAAAAGGGCGGAAGCTGGGTACAAATCAAACATAGATTTCAATTGAGTTGGTTCTGGATCCAGAAGAAAATGGGTATAATGATGGAAGCAAGGCTTGTGATTTGAATGTCTTGGAAAGTCTGTAGGATAAAGCCATACCAGAGGGTCTAACTCTGGAGGATTAGGGTATTGATTGAGCGGAAAAAAGATGGTTTTGTGTTCATTTGCCGGCGGAAATGGCCTATACTACCTTGTCGCGTAACTCTATTCTTTCTGGCGGCTTCTATTGATCCTAAACTGCGACCGCGCGAACGAAAGAACCTTTGGAACTTCTATTGCAATTTTCGTAGGCGACAGATGCGCAATTTTCGCAGGCGACAGATGCGCAATTTTCGCAGGCGACAGATGCGCAATTTTCGCAGGCGACAGATGCACAATTTTCGCAGGCGACAGATGCATATTCGCAGGCGACAGATGCATTTTCGCAGACGACATATGCATTTTCGTCTGCGACGCCTACGACAGATGGATATTAAACCATAAACCATTCAACCACCCTTAAAATCATTCAGTCGTCATCTAAAATCTTAAATCAAACCCTAAATCCTAAACCACGTTTCAGCATTCATACAAGGAAAACGACGAAAAAACGGGCATAACTCACCTGAAATGATGAAGGCATTCCGGCGTTACCTCGGGGAGTTGATCAATCGACTTCTTTGTTTTGTAGGTTCGCTTGGATCGTCGGGGGAGAAGAAAAAGAGAGATTTGAGGGTCGGGGGAGAAAGAGGAGACTGGAACGGAGAGAGAGAGGGAAAATGGATTGAGAAATAAAAAATGGTATATTTTAATTAAAGGGTAAAAATGTCTGTTGTCAATAGAAAAATGTTATATTTGCTAAATTTATTGAGGCTATACTAAATTTGGAAATAACCTTATTATCAAGGTTATTTCGTCAAATTTCCCTATATATATTGCTGTTCATTGAATTTTTTTTGTCTGCTCAATATCTTGATTGTCTTTAGACTTTCAGTTTCAGCTATATATAATGATTCTCTAACCTAACTAATCTAACTTCTTCACTCTTTCGACGGAGGATACCACCATTTCCAGCTTCATCGTCTTCTCTATTCAGTAGCACTCAAAGTCAGAGATGGGGAGTTTCGAGAAGATCAAGGTCCACAATCCCATCGTCGAAATGGACGGTGAGTTTCATCGACTAATTTTTCTGATTTCCCCCATCAAATCCACAGAATTCTTTTAATTCTATCAGTTCGATCACGATACCATCCAGGATTGGGGAAAGTTGCCATCTTTCTGTTGTTTCATACGTGTGAACTGCAATCAGTAGCTTCACAATTTTATACGTGAATGAATTTCATTAGAGGATCAATTTGAAAGATTACATGGTTGCTGGTTATATGATCAAGTTCCTTGTTTTTATCTGTAAGCAAGTATAGTGCTTCAAAGTTTGATAGGGATTCCTCTGTGTTAATGAGATCTCTTTAAACTTTCTTTATGTCCATTAAATCCTGCTTCACCAATGCCTTATGTTCAGTAATTTCAATATTTCTGCTTATGAGAAAGACATCAGGATAATCTCATTTTCATACTAGATCTTTTCAATTGCTAACCTTCTCTCAAATAAAAGGTATGGTTTTATGTTTTAAGCATGAAGTAATGGTGGTGGCTACGTGTGAAGTCATTTTCGCAAGCTGTCCACGAATAAATTAAGAAAGGGTTGGAACAATGAAACATTCATGTTTCACTACTTAGGTTCGTTAGAGGAAAACAATGGACAAAAAAAACACTAACATCTGTTTAAATGCGAGAAATATTTGTGCACGGATTGCTGTAGTGTCTAACTGTAGATATGCATTATGCAGGGGATGAAATGACGCGAGTTATATGGAAATCAATTAAGGAAAAGGTATTGTGATTCTTTTCATGTTTTCCATAAAACCAAACTGTTTTTAACAAATTTATATGCTATTATTCTCACTTTACTAAAATCTGACAAATTTACAGTTAATATTACCATTTCTGGAGCTAGATATCAAGTATTTTGACCTCGGGCTTCCGAATCGCGATGCTACTGATGATAGAGTTACTGTGGAAAGTGCAGAAGCTACTCTGAAGTATGTAATCTAGCCGTGATTTCTATGAGATCTTCTCTATTTCTGATTCATGACTGTGAGGGTGAACATTTCTGTAGGTACAATGTGGCGATCAAATGTGCAACCATAACTCCTGGTATGGCTTCTTATTAATTGGTTAAGTTGCTACCTTAAAAAATCTTTGCATGTTAGTAATTTTGTGTTATTCTCTGTTCTCGATGTGATAGATGAAGATAGGGTTAAGGAGTTCAACTTGAAACAAATGTGGAAGAGTCCAAATGGAACGATCAGAAACATCATAAATGGTTAGTGTTACTAAATCTTTTGATTGTCTACTAGAACCGCATTTTTATGATTGGAATTGTCACAGGCACTGTATTTAGGGAACCAATTATCTGCAGAAATGTCCCTCGACTTGTCCCAAGTTGGACTAAGCCAATATGCATTGGAAGGCATGCTTTTGGGGATCAGTATAAAGCTACCGATGTTGTTATTCAAGGAGCTGGAAAACTTAAGCTAATATTTGGTATGATTTTCACCTAATAATTTTACATATGCATCGGCTCCAGCTCCATTTGGAAACACTTACTGTTTATGTATCCGTTTACAGATACAAACGCAAAAATAAATACTCTTTTTTTTTTTGGCAGAACCAGAGGGGGGGAGAGGTGAGAAAATAGAAGCAGAGGTTTACAGCTTTACTGGTGCTGGTGGAGTTGCTCTCTCTATGTATAACACTGATGAGGTTTGAATTTGAATCTTGCCAATATTCTCCAATTTGTTTATTAGAAATAAAACAATTGTTTATGATCTGGGATTCAGTCGATTCGTGCTTTTGCTGAATCTTCAATGAGCACTGCCTACCAAAAAGGCTGGCCACTCTATCTTAGCACAAAAAATACTATCCTGAAGAAATATGATGGCAGGTATGTGTTTGGTAGTTAGCTACACCATTTTTTTCATTCATTTCCACCTTGAAGTTGAGATTTTTCTTTTTTTGATGAAAAAAAGATTCAAGGACATCTTTCAAGAAGTTTATGAGAGTCAATGGAAATCCAAGTTTGAAGCTGCGGGGATATGGTGAGCAATTAACATTCTTCTATATTACAGGTTTATGTTTTCTGAGTTATATAAACTAATAATTCAGATAACAATGGCAGGTATGAGCACCGTCTTATTGATGATATGGTTGCATATGCCCTAAAGAGTGAAGGAGGTTATGTTTGGGCATGCAAGAACTACGATGGAGATGTACAGAGTGATTTTCTAGCCCAAGGTACTTTTTGTTTTCGTTGTAAATGATATATATTAAGCACATAAAAGTTTGTTGCCCCTTGTATCATTAATGTTTACTTATTTGCTCAATCTGACATTTTGAGTGATTTTTGTCTCAACTGTTACAGGTTTTGGTTCCCTTGGTTTGATGGCGTCGGTGCTGGTATGTTAGCTTTATAGGAATTTGTCATGATAGAAAGAAAAATAAATAGCTATGATTGGTCCTAATTTCACCCTCTTGTCATTATTCCCCAACCCTCTTATAGCAAGAGTAAAATAGTAAAAATGCAAATAAAAAAATGACAACTTTTTTTAATACAAAATGAAGTTTCATCTAATTCAATCACAGTTTTCATACCATATACAAAACAACTTTGGTGATTTTTTGAAAATATCAATATCCAAATAGTTCAATATATGGTTTGGACTGATAGTAGAAGCCATGGACATAGGTTTGCCCAGATGGTAAGACCATTGAAGCTGAGGCAGCCCATGGTACAGTCACCCGCCATTACCGGGTTCACCAAAAAGGAGGTGAAACTAGCACAAACAGTATAGCCTCAATTTTTGCTTGGTCAAGAGGGCTTGCTCACAGGTTAGGCTGCTTGTCAAGTGTTTTATATCATTATTGATTCAGGTCAATCTGAGTGAAGACTGACCATGTTGATGTTGTTAAATGTTAGGGCAAAGTTGGATGAAAATGACAGGTTGTTGGATTTCACTCAGAAATTGGAACAAGCATGTATTGGTAGTGTTGAATCTGGGAAAATGACCAAAGATCTCTCCCTTCTTATTCATGGGGCTAAGTAAGTTAATTCTTGCTGGCTCTTTTGTAATGCTGCACCCCAAAAAAATAAAATAAAAAATTACCTCTAATTGTTTTTATATTTTTTTATGGTAAAAATATAAAATTATCCTCTAATTTCTTGAAATTTTCAATTCAATTCACTTTTCGTTTATTTAATTAGAAAAAATGTTAAAATTTACCTTTATTCACCCGTTTTATTCATAATTTTTTCGTTATCTTTTTAAGTTCACAACAATCCAATTCAGATTTTTGGATCCGTCCCTAGTGTAGGAGTGATTGACTGACTGACCGATTGAATGTTTATAATGATGCAGGGTTACTCGGGATAAGTTCTTGAACACAGAGGATTTCATTGATGCTGTGGCGGAAGAGCTGAGGGCAAGACTGTATGTAAAATCGAAGTTATAGATTGTTGATTGGTAAAAACCCTAATAATGCGCCATTGTTGTGCCTTGAAAAGTTGGTAGATAAACTTTTAAGATTTATTTGATACTATTTAAATTTCAGGTACTATTTGGTCCATAAGTCTAAACCAAACCAAACCGAAAATTAATTTAACTGAATAATGTGTAAAAGTAAAACTGTTAATTTTTTTAAAATTAATTTTCTGGGGATAATTTGATTCTCTTTACGGAAAAAAAAAGTTATAAAAGACCTTCAAAATATATTATTTTAAAATGGTAACACTATTAATCTTTTTTTATAAAGATTAATAATATAATGTGTTATGTCATTATTATATAAACAAAATTAATTAATAAACATGTCCTAAATCTATTTCTCTACTTGAACAGTATTCAACCGGCCTGTTAAGATCGGTTTTGTCTATTATTTTACAAACTGGTTAATCAGCCGTTAATGGTATTGATTTTATCGGTTTTTGTTAAAATCGATTTTATCTATTATTTTACAAACCGGTTAACCAACCGTTAATGGTATCAATTTTACCGGTTCTAGTTTTACTGGTTTTGGTCGGTTAACCGGATTTAACCTGGAATCAATAATTCAAATTTTTAATGAAGTAATAAATTTATAAAATGATTTTTTTTAATTATTGTTTGCACTTTTCTATTATACTATTCTCCATCTTTTCTTCTATTATATTATATTATTTATAATATAATATATTTTATTGATATATTTTAAAATATGTTATAATATATAATTTTATTATAATAATATAATATATTTTATAGCTATTTTTGTTAATTTTTATAGATTGTTTTTTAGAAAATTCAAATTCATTATGTTGATTATTCTTTGACCAACCAAGCGTTTGACAGAAAGTTAAAACATGAAGCGAATTTTGAAGACATCAAGTTTTAATTTGTTTAACTATTTTAATTTTGTTAATTTATAATTCCATGTTATTGTATCGTTATAAATTTTTTTTTTACATATTTTAATGAAATTAATTCAGCTTGTTTTTTTATTTATTTTTGTTAAATTTTATATAAATTATAATGTGTTTTAAAAATAATTCTATAATAACTATTATTTAAAATTTAAAAATAAAAAGATTTATAAATTATTAAATATTATTTATAATATATCTATTATTTATAAAATAACTAATATAAAATATAAAATATAAAAATATATAATTAAATTATTACTGGTTTACCGATTAAACCGTTAGAAAAATAGATAAATCGAAAATTGAACTCTTTAACCAGTAAAAAAATCGATTAATCAGAACCGCTAAAACTGATTAACGAATAAACCGTTAAAATAAAACTAATTAACTATTCGTTTAGTTGAGTTATCGATTTTTTGAATTTTCTACACCGCCAAAGAAAAAAGTACGCAGCGGACTGAGGTGGAGTGGAGCTCAGGGTAACTTTTTAAAACACCCTTTATATATTTATATATATTTGTTTAATAAATAAGTCTCTATCAAGTTGGCTTTCAAATTATATAAGGGAGGTCAAGGTGATCTAACTCTTTTTTATTATATTTTAAAATATAATTTATTATATTATTTTAATTTTAATAAAATAATTATTATTGATATTTTATTTTATACAAACAAATATTTATAATAACACATAAATTTTAATTTCTTATTATATTTTAAAATATAATTTATATTTATATAATTTGTTATATTATTCTAATTTTAATTTTAATAAAATAATTATTATTAATATTTTATTTTATACAAACAATAATTTCTAATATACAAATATTTATAATAACACATCAATTTTAATTTCTTATTCTATTTTAAAATATAATTTATATTTATATAATTGATTATACTATTCTAATTTCATATGATTTTAATAAAATAATTATTATTAATATTTTTTTATACAAATAATAATTTCTAATATATAAATATTTATAATAACACATTGAATTTAATTAATATATAAATAAAATTTATTTATATAAGTTAAATATAAGAAATTATATATAAAACAATATCATAAAATAAAATAGTATTATTTATTTTAAAATTACAATTATATGATAATTATATATTATTTTTTTTTATTAATTTCAATATTTAATAATATAAATTACTTATAAGATAAAGATTAAAATAATAATTTATATAAATTTAAGAGTAAAATAGTCTTTTATATTTCTTAATTTTAAACTATTTTAAAAATTTAAAAATTAATATTATAAACAAAAACAAGTAAAAATATTTATATTGATTTGATTAGGTATTTAAATAAAGAGAAATAATTAGATGAGGGAATTTAGTGATGAATGACTTGGCATAATTTTATTCGCTGAAGAAATCAAATAATTTCTCTATTTTCTCTCTTTCCTCCCACTTTTATATTTTCCAACCAATAAAGTGATGCCAAGTCATTCATTCACAAAATTTCTTCACCAAATTCCCCCTCTCTATCACTCCTCTTAAATAAATAACTTTATATATTATTTATTCTTCCAAAATTATTTATAGGCATTAATATTCTATAATCGTCTTCTTCTCAAGTGTCTATTCACTCGATAATCTGTTTTTGCCACAATTTTATATTTTTGTTCTTATTTTCATGTTTTGTTTTTTTATTTTATATTCTAACAAAATTAGACTGAAATCACTAAATACATTCTTGATTTTTTTTATATGGTAAGTTTTTTTTTATTTAAAATTTAATTAATTTAAGATCTCAATCTTTCTTAACCTAATTTTTCTTATATGATTTTAAATTTATAAATTTATTTTTTAAATTAAATTTTCTTATATAGTTTTAAATTTTTAAATTTATATATTAATGTTAAAACGTTTCGCATAAAGACTTATTAGCCTACTTGGTTAAAGGGTTAAACTTGTTTTTCTTAGGTTATAAGTTCAAAATATAACTTTAGCATTTTTAATTTATTTTTAACTGTTTAAGTTTATTAACGGGTCAACCCAAAATCCGACCCAGATATCCAAATTAACCAACCGTTCTCGACCCGACAATCCGAATACTTTGAATATATATATATATTTATAATCTTTTTAGCCCAGTAAAAACCAAGGTTTTAAAATACGCGGTCCGACCGGCGGTCCAACCGGTCCGACCGCGAAACGGTTTGGTGAGCGGTCCGGGTTTTACCTTCAAAACGGTCACCTTTCGAACCGGTCAAAATCCGGTCCGACCGGCCGACTTAACCTGAAAAACAAACCGGTTTTTTCCGGTTGGAAAGGTAAATTATATAAATTATATAAATTTTATATAATTATTATTATAATATTATTATAATAATATTTAATTATTTTTTTTGTCTGTATTCAGTACTTTACTACTTGAGCTGTGAGCCTATATTTATTATTACTTTTTGCTTTTGCTTTAACTTATCAATGTAAACACTAAACAGAAACATAGAGAAAGGTTGAAGACGAAGGAGAAAGGTTGAAGACGAAGGAGAAAGACGATTATCTACTTTAGATCTTCGGCTGTTCTTCAGATCTACATTTGTTTGTCAAATTTTCGGCTGATCTTCAGATCTTCAGTCAGTATGAATTCTTGTAGTATTTCCGATAATATGTTGGTTTATCATTGATGAGCAACAAACAATGAATATGCAATTAGGATTCATTGTTTAATTAGGGTTTAGAAGAGAATGAGCAGCAAACAATGAATATGCAATTAGGATTCATTTTTCAATTAGGGTTTTTTAATTTAGGTATTGTAATTAGGGTTCTTCAATGTGATGTGTGGGTTCATTAATTTGCTTATTGTTTAATGGATTTGCTGACTGTTGGTTGCTTCAATTTAATTATTGGTATTGAATTTGTTGACTGATTGTTGGATGTGGGTAAACTGGTTTTAATTTAAGTATTGTTGACTGATTGTTGGACGTGGGTAAACTGGTTTTTAATTTAAGTATTGTTGACTGATTGTTGGATGTGGATAAACTGGTTTTTAATTTAGGTATTGTATAAACGGTTTTTTAATTTAGGTATTGTTTAGTAATCTAGATGTGTGGTTATTTTATTTGTTAATTTGATTGTAGATAATTATTGGATATTTGGTATAATATAAATTTAATTGACAATTATTAAGTTCAATTAGTATTTATTTGATTATTTTTATATGTCTAACTAATTTATGTATTAATATATTTAAATTTATTTAAAAAAAAAGAAAAAAAATCCGGTTCAACCAGTCGTTTAACCAATTGAACCGGTCGGACCGAAGTACATCACAAAAACCGGGTTGATGACTGCGCCCAGCCCAGCCCAGCCCAGCCCAGCCCAGCCCAGCCCTACAGTTGAACCGTCATTCAAACATTTTATTTATTTTTCTCATTAATTTATAATGTCTCGAAAACATTTTGTTCCATTGTGAGTTCAGGACTAATAATATTTTAGATAATTATTTTTATCTATTCAGATTAATTTTGGTTTGCTAATCAGTCGTCACCCATTGTCACCCATTGATAGGATATTCATACTAGATTTTGTTTCTTTCATTAATTTTAATTTATCTTGATATTTTATTTTATTTAAAGAACTCTCGTTATTTTACATTTTATTTATCATTTTTTTAAGATTAATTTTTAGTTTAAACTCTTCATTTTTTTATCTTTTGTTTCCGTTTAAATTTAAGCATTAAATCAAGACTACTAATTTGACTTGACGTGACATGCTAAGATGAAAATCTTCCGAACATTAATATATTCGGGACAAAAACTTTTGAATATGACTATGTTGTGACAAAAAAACTCATGAACATGACCATGTTTATGACAAAAAAAACTCCCGAACATTGCTGTGTTCGGGACAAAAAAACTCTTGAGCATGGCCATGTCGTGACAAAAATTCTCGAATATGGCCATTTTCAAAAAAAAAATCTTCTCTCCTACACATAGTCATTTTTCTCTTTCCTACTCATGACCGTTTTTTTTACTACACATAAGTCAAGTCACGTGAGATTCGTGTTTTTACTTTTGTTATAATTTCGTGTTGTCCGAATCATTTCTCATCGAATTACTATTTAATATATTATTTAATAGAGATATTATTGTTATTTTCAATTATTAATGTTGAGTGACAAGATGAATCCTATGTTTTTATTGTTTTTTTTATAACGATTATTATTTATATTACATTGCATAAATTAAAAAAATATTATAATATAAAATAATTTTTTTCTCAATAAGAATGTATTTATTTAATTATAAAAAATAAATATAATATTTATAATAAAAATAATAAAAGTTGAAAGAATTGAAAAAATGTTTGTAATTGAAATAAATGAATAAAAAAGAAAGAAATTACACATTTAGAGAATAAAAGAGAGAGAGAAGACGAAAAAAAAAATTATGTGATTTTTATTTATTTCAAATTTACATGGCAATCATATATGACGTATCATATATAATAAAAAATAAAAAGGTGTTAAGTCTTTGAACTGTAAAAAGATTAATTATAAAATTAAAATTTTAAATTTTAAGGTTTTTTAACTATGATAGATCTCGTTTTAAAATGATATATACCTTAAAAAAGAAGAATTTAAATATATATATATATATATATATATATATATATATATATATATATATATATATATATATATATATATATATAATCTAAAGACGTGGATATATGTATTAAACATATAAAACCAACCTAATCAACCAAATACATCATTAGAAAAGAAAATGCCAACCAACCAATTAAATCATTAGAAAAGAAAATGCCAACCAACCTATTATTGAATTATTAGTTAAATAAATATTTTATTTGTCATTGGACTTACCTAAAAAAATATTTTATCAAATGACATTATTTGACTCAGATATTAACAATATTATATATCTAGTTGTATAATGGTACTAAGTTAATTATTTGTTAAATATTTTAATATAAATACTGAAACCACTCTTTACAAGATCAAAAGCTTATGAAAAATATTTGTTTGATATGGTTTATTTGAATTATATATCAATTAATCATTGTCAATACTATAACATAATTAATACTATAAATAAAACAGGTGGACATAGTCTTTACTCAAGCATGTTGATGTGTGCTTTTGGAGCTATATCTAAGCTTGAGCTAAAGAAATTTTTAAGTAGGGTTTGAAAAGATGATCATATTTTAGTTAAATGCTTCAAATAAAGAAAGATTCAATTTAAAAGGTTATATAAAGTAGGACATAATGTATTGTGTCTAAATAAAGTAAACTTTAAAGTAGAAACATTTGTGTCCAGCAAATAAAGTCAATTTAAAGAAGGAAAATAAAAATGAATAAGCACAAAAATCCTCCTTGTAATGATTTACCAACAAACTCAACAGTTTTCCGGCTGTACTTTCGAAGCGCTATGGTAATAGTATTATAGATAATTTAGTGCTACGACAATAGTATTATGGATAATTTGTATTGACTAACTATAGTTATTAAATGTTATGTGGCTTATTTCTAATTGAATGATCCACTACAAGATAAACATAACGAAAGAACAATGTTTATTAAAGGTAAAGTAAAAATGACTTAGTGTATATGTCAATATCGCAACATATCGGCACAATCGACACGAATGACACAGTATCGACTCTAATTATTAGGTCAGTCATTCATCTACAAAGATTGGTTGTAAGGTTAGAGTTTATAGTTTACTCTGTTCTGTAATAGCTAGAGTTTCTAGTGTACCATATTATGTAATTGTTCTTCTTTGTTGATTTTTCGTGTGTTCTATTTTTCATTAAAATAGGAAGAAAAAAAAACAATAAGTATAAGAAAGTTAAAAAAATTGTGATGGAAGGTTTAAGGGAGGTAGCTGAAAAGAAAATTGATAGAATTGCTGAAAAAATTATCCAGAAAAGAAAAAATAGGAATGCAACAAAGGTAATGAACCAACTGCTGATAAAAATTATGAAGAAAATGCAGCAGGAAAATAGGGGAATAAAGAAGGAATTTGAAATGTTGGTTATAATGAAAAAGCCAACATATTTGGTCTTAAAAATTAGATTACCAAACTTCTAATGCATTTTAAGAAGGGAGAAATCACAATCAATAAAGAAAAAGCTCGGCAAATAACAGTCCAATTCAATATTCATTATCTACAGGACTGAAATTTACTGAAGAAAACAGAATATGAGGAGATAGTTCAATGGTTAATTGATGCAATGAAGGATTTGATGAAAACTCCCAAAACCAAGACCTACACTATTAGGAGTAAATCAACATGGAAAGTCAACGAGGTGTGGAAGAATAAAGTAGAAAAGAAATCTGAAGACCATGCCTACAAAGAAAAAGTCTACTTGGGGTATCCAAACAAAAGTAAAGGTACTTAACTCTCATTTTGAATTTAAATTGTTTTCTAAAGTAGATGAGAAATGTATTAAAGACTGAGAGTTTGTGTTGGTTAGAAACTTCATTGGGAAAAATATAGTATCATTCCCAATTACCAAAGATGCTCTAATTAAACAGTGGGAGAAAATGGCTTGAAAATGTTTCTACAAACATACATGACCTCTACTCATTACAGTTCAAAAAGTGTTCAAATCTAAAAGAAATCTTGGAGAAAGAGAATACTTACAAATGATCAAATTGCATGAAACTGGGAAAATGGCCAGAATAGATGAATCTACATAGTAGACCAAAGGAAATTGCCCAGATTTGGTTCAAGCTCTGGAACATTATAGCCCACATGTACAATGCTGAAACAATCAGTCATTTTGCAGGTACAATTGGAAAACCATTATATATGGACCTAATAACTGAAACAATCAGTCATTTTTCTTGTTATTTGCTAGAATTAGCATTGAAGTGCATCATAGGAGTGTCCTGGCAATTAAATTGGGAGTTGTTGACAGAAAATGATAACACAATATCATGGAGATCTCTTATGAATAGAAACCAAAAAGGTGTGTTTTTTGTAACACTTTCCTGCACAATAAATGTGATAAAGCTAAAGAAGAAGAGTAGAAAAATCCAAGAAGAAAAAAAGAAAAAGAAGGAAATAGAGGATGCTAAATTCAAATATCAAACATTTGTAGAAGAAAGCAAGAAGGATTCAGGGAAAAAAGGAAAGCAACGAAGAAAAGAAAGTAAATGGAATCAAGATGAAGATGAAAAAAAAAATTCTGTAATACAAATGATTATGATGAAAATGAAAGATGAACCTCAAGTTGTTGTTGAGGAAACTCAAGAGGAAGATACCCAAAATTTCAAAGCTGAAATAGAAAATTCTAAAGCCGATAAAGAAGTTTCCAAAACCGATATGGAGTCTGAAGCTGAAGATAAAGAAGACAAGAATACAAAAATTCAAGTTAAGATAACAAAGATAAAAACCCTAAAATTCTCAAAAAAAAATTCTATAAAATCATAACAGGCTTGTACAAAGAGATAATTAAAAATGAGAAGCAATAATACTCATCATCCTCTTCAATACAATCTCTTTTTATCGTTAGAGAAAGAGGAAGGGGAAGAAAACCTCTCAATGAAAATAGATGACATGCAAAAATCCCAAGGTGAGATGATTATGTTTGAATGTAGTATTTTATGTTTGTAATCTCTGTTTTTTAGAACGTGCGAATGCTACTGTAAGAAGATTAATTAGATGTTAGTTTAGTATGATTAAGAAGTTATAGATAAAATTGTAATTAAATAAAAGTCCGAGGACTTGATTGTAATTATTAATTTACTTATAACCCTAATTCCAATTAATAGAAAAATTAGTTTTTCCCAAATTGCTTTCTCTCTCATCTTGCTCTCAATCTCTTCTCTCTCAAACCTCAATTCCGCACATGGTATCAGAGCCTATTGCTAACAAGAAAGCTTAGAGAAACTAAATTCTGATCTTTAACATTTTCATAAGATTCATTTAGACCTAATAGGAACTGTAACAGTTTAGCATTCTCATCTATGAGATGAAATTTCTTAATTGCCCTGCAGCCAAGGCAATTTGCTATGTTTGAGCCATCCCATTCACATTTCGGAAGTGGATTAATACCAGCCATTTCTTCCCAATATAACCTAATTTTTGAATAGTATTCTTCAACAGTTAGGTTACCTTGATTAATAGTAGAAATGTCTCTTGCTAGTCCATAGAGTGTTGGTCCGTTATTTCCTTCATAGTGAGCTTTGACTTCTTGCCATAGATCTTGTGTTGTAATCGTTCCTTCGAAATTCGCTCGAATTTCTTTTGAGATAGTGTTTAAGATCCAGGAACGAACCATGGCGTCTACGACCATCCATTGAGTTGCTCCATATTTCTTGAAAACCAATGTTTGATGCAGGATACTAAAGAAGGAGTAACCATTGCAATTGGAAAAGAAAGAAACAACTTATTTCTTTTATATTGCAATCCAATTGAAACTAGTCTTTTGTTAAATAAAGGCATGTTGGCCAAACCATATGATTCTACAAACAATTCTAGTTTTCAAGTTTCTAATTCTAGTACTGTCTGTAATAACGATGCTGGTATAAGACGATTTGAAACTTCAATTTTAGGTGAAACCTTACCTAAAAATGTTGATTTATTACATGCTAGAATAGGTCACCCATCTGAAATTGTGATGAAGTTATTGATTGGAAATAAACATATAGGATTATCACACTGTGAATTATGTGAAATGGCAAAGATGCACAGACAACCTTTTCAAATTAGTTCAAGCAGAAAACAAAACCCTTTTGAACTAATACACATTGACCTATGGGGACCATACAAAGAAGTATGTATCATAAATACACCATATATGTTAACTATAGTAGATGATTATTCAAAATCAACATAGACATACATGTTGTTTGATAAGACAACAGTCTATGACAAAATTAAAACCTTCCTCAATTATGTGCAAACACAATTTGAGAGAAGTGTAAAAATTATCAGATCCGATAATGGATCTGAATTTGTAAATAAATCATGTTCTAATATATTTCATGACTTAGGAATCATACACCAAAGAACATGCAGTTATACACCACAACAAAATGGCATAGTTGAAAGGAAACACAAACATTTGGCAGAAGTAGCAAGAGCCTTAATGTTTTACTCAAACACACCTAGAAAATATTGGCCATTCTCATTATTAACAACAACATATTTGATAAATAGGTTTCCTTCAAAAACTTTAGATTGGAAATCTCCATTTGAAATGCTATACAAAACTAAACCTAATTACATAAACTTAAGAGTCTTTGGCACCTTATGTTATGCTTCAAACTTATCTCCACATAAAACTAAATTTGACCCAAGAGCAAGAAAATGTATATTTGTGGGATATCCACAAAACCAAAAAGGATACACTTTGATAGAACTCGAAACAGAATAAATGTTCGTTTCAAGGGATGTTAAATTCTATGAAAACATTTCCCCCTTTAAAGATGACATAATTAAAAATAAGGATGATGAAATAAACATTAATCCTCAAAATGGAAATGAATATGATGATGAACAAATTCATCATGAAACAGATGAAGAAGACTTCATCCCCAATACAATAGAAACACAACATGAAACTCAAAATGCTCAAGAATCTGAAATAAACACAAATAGTCAAGAAATCATACCTCAAACAAGAAAAAGTGGGAGAAACACATGCACACCAAGATGGATGAATGATTATGCGGGAAATAGTTCAACTAAACCTATAGTCATTAATAAACATACACCACTCACATACCCATTTCAAACCAAAATAAAAGACAATGAATATATTAACTTCCTTTCAAATATCAGTACACATAAAGAACCAAATAATTATAAATAAGCATGTCTTCATCCTGAATGGAATGAGGCGATGAAAAAGGAGCTAGAAGCCCTAGAAATTAATAATACATGGATTCTAACAGAATTGGCAAAAGGAAAAAAGGCACTAGGATGTAAATGGATATACAAAACCAAAATACATCCAAATAGATCAATATAAAAATATAAAGCCAGATTAGTGGCAAAAGGATATTATAAAATTGATGGAGTTGATTTCAATGAAAGCTACGCACCTGTAGCAAAAATAGTGTCTATACGAATTTTAATAGCCATAGAAAGTTACAAAAATTGGAAACTTGATCATATAGACATAAATAATGCCTTCTTACATGGAAACCTAGAAGAAGATGTTTATATGACACCTCCCTTAGGTTATGAAAAGGCAAAATCAAATCAAGTATGTAAACTGAAAAAAGTATATATGGATTAAAACAATCTGGAAGACAATGGAATATCGAAATCTCAAAAACTCTTATTGAAGAAGATTACAAACAATCTGCAAATGATCATTGTCTGTTTATAAAAACAAATGGGAACAAAATCACTACACTACTAGTATATGTAGATGATATACTAATAGCTGGAAACGACGAAATAGAAATAAAAAACACCAAACAAATATTAAATGCAAAATTCTCAATAAAAGACCTAGGAAATGCTAAATATTTCTTAGGCATTGAGATAGCAAGGAATTCAAAAGGAATATACCTTAATCAAAGAAAATATGTTCTAGACATTGTACACAATATGGGATTTATGAACTGCAAAACATCAAACACTCCAATGCAGAAAGGTTTCAAAACAGAACCTAAAGAAGAAGATGAACTAATTGACCCTGAACCCTATAGAAGACTAATTGAAAAACTATTATACCTTAATATAACTAGACCAGATATAACATTCTGTGTACAACAACTTTCACAATATATGCTAAAACCAACAAAATCACACATGGAAGCAGCAATACAAATAGTCAAATACTTAAAAGGAAATTCTTCATTAGGAATTTTCTATAAGTCAAATCAAGAAATACGAGTTGAAGCATACTCAGATGCAGATTGGGCATCATGCACAATAAGTCGTAGATCTGTAACTGGATTTTGTGTTTTTTTAGGAAATTCACAAATTTCTTGGAAAACAAAGAAACAGAGCACTGTTTCAAGATCGTCTACAGAAGCAGAATACAGAAGTCTAGCAAATACAGTATGTGAGTTACAATGGATAACTTATATATTAAAAGACTTCAACATAAAATTAAATTTACCAATTCAACTTTGGTGTGACAATCAAAGTGCTATTCATATAACAAAAAATCCAATATTTCATGAAAGGACTAAACATTTAGATATTGATTGTCACATAGTTCGAAATCAATACAAAAGTGGTTTCATCATTCTAGACTATATTTCAACAAAAAAACAGGTCGCAGATATTTTCACGAAAGCAGTCGAAGGAAGTCATTTAGCCGAGCTAAAGACAAGACTAAATCTGCAAGATTTTCATCTTGAGGAGGGGATGTAAGAAGATTAATTAGATGTTAGTTTAGTATGATTAAGAAGTTATAGATAAAATTGTAATTAAATAAAAGTCCGAGGACTTGATTGTAATTGTTAATTTACTTATAATCCTAATTCCAGTTAATAGAAAATCAGTTTTTCCCAAATTGCTTTCTCTCTCATCTTGCTCTCAATCTCTTCTCTCTCAAACCTCAATTCCGCACAGCTACTAATAAGGTTTTTAGGGTCTTTTATTGTCATCCTTAATCATAGCTAGAGTTTGTCTAGTTTTGATTTCTGACCCTCCCACTTTTGAGATTTTAATAAAATAATTTTAACCATTTTCCAAAAAAAGTATTGCAACATAACACACTACATTTCAACTATATCAATGCTCACGGATAAAAATAAAAATAAAATAAATTTAAAAAATTATAATAATATTTATTTAATGTTTACAATTCTTAATAAATCACGAATAATATATTAAAATAAAAAAATAACTTTCTCATTCCACATTTTATTCACTTTGATAAAACAACTTATTTTCTCACATGTTTCATCACATATTTTTTTCCAAATTAATCTCGCATCTTGTGACTTTAAACTTTCACTTTGTCAATCAAATATTTGATTCATATTTTTAATAATTAGTATCATGACCTCACACTTTGGTCAATCAAATATTTGATTCATATTTGTTTAACCACTTTCAAATGATACCGGTCTATTATCCCTCGGCAAACCACATCTCAATCACACTTGGTTAATTGTTGTACTTGTTTTTGTTAGGTTGCAAGTTCGAAACATACAAATAACATTTTTAATTTCATTTTTAACCGTTTTAAGTTTATGAGCGGGTCAACCCACAATCCGACCCAAGTATTCACTTACTCTCACATAAATATCCAAATTAATCACGGTTCTCGACCCGGCAATCCGGACACTTTAAAAATTAAGCATCATTATATATATATATATATAAATTAGTTAGTTAAAAAGTTAAACTTTTATTGTAAAAATGTCTCGCGTTCACTAAATTTGGTGTTGAAACTTAAATATAAAGTGTTGTTAGCTTAGTTGGTTAAAATGTTGTACTTGTTTTGTTAGGTTGCAAGTTCGAAACATACAAATAATATTTTTAATTTTATTTTTAACCGTTTTAAGTTTATGGGCGGATCAACTCACAATCCGACCCAAGTATCTATTTACTACCACATAAATATCCAAATAACCAAAGCTCTCGACCCAGCAATCCGGACACTTTAAAAATTAAGCATCATTATATATATATATTAGTTAGTTAAAAAGTTGAACTTTTATTGTTAAAATGTCTCGCGTTCATCAAATTTGTTATTGAATCTTAAATATAAAGTATTGTTAGCCTAGTTGGTTAAAGGGTTGTACTTGTTTTTGTTAAGTTGCAAGTTCGAAACATACAAATAGCATTTTTAATTTTATTTTTAACCGTTTTAAGTTTATGGGCGGGTCAACCCACAATCCGACCCAAATATCAATTTACTCTCACATATATATCCAAATTAACAACAGTTCTCGACCCGGCAATCCGGACACTTTAAAAATTAACCATCATTATATATATAGATAATTTTAACCATTTTCCAAAAAAAGTATTGCAACATAACACACTACATTCCAACTATATAACACTTTATTTTTCCTTAAAAGACCATGAAGAAACAAATTCTAAATTTATGAGACATACTGGACATTAACAAGTTATAAATTAACTCATAACTACACAATTTCTCATAAATTTATCTTAGAATTCCATGTGAATAATTCTCAAACCAAACACCATTAGAACCCACAAATCCTCTTATGAAACTCATGATGCAATGCCTTGTTAAAAAAAGTATAAGAATGTTGATCTGAACATATATATATATATATATTATCATAATACAACTGAAAAATAATTAAATAAATACAATATACTATAAAAAATAAAAAGAAGAAAATATTTTCATTTTTTTAGAAGTATTTAATTTAATGATCACAGTTACTCTAAAATAGTTTAATCGTCTCTCATTTGTGTTGGAAAATTTTCTGTTAATGACTGTTTTCAGGGTATAACGAAACCGACAATGATTTAACACAAAAAACCACTACATAACGAACGTGACAAATGTACTCGATTCACAATTACCGGGTTAAGAAATGTTGTCGAAGAAGAACTCGAATAACTACTAACGAATAATTGAAAATAATGTAATGACTTTTGGAATTCTAAAATGAAAAAGAAAGATAATATGCTGAAAGAAGTTAGTATGAATGTATATATTATTGAAAGTTAAATCATCAAAATAAATTAATTAATTAATCAAATTTTCATTCATTGATCATCTAATGTTGTAATTTTACATAGTAGTTTCAATTGTTGTTAGCAAAAATTCTCAATAGCAATAAATAGCATCAATAAATTCATTGTTGTAACAATAACCATTAACAAACTTAAATATATTCAACATTTATTAATTTTAAAGATACGGTTATTTAAGTAAATTTTAAGTTATCCATTTTGAAACTTACTTTAATTCAGTTTAAGTTTGAGTTTGATATAGATTTTGATCAAAACCTTGCAATATTGTATAAATATATATATCTAAACTAAATTAAATTATGTTAAAAAATATTATATAATTTAAAATAATATTTTAATTTAATACTTAAAATAAAATAAAATTAATTACTTACAATTAAATCTATAATATTTATTTGTCTTTATCTTTAGACATAATTAATTACATATTTATCTCTAACAAGTCTTTTTAAAATTATTTTGTGATTATCATAATATTTTAAAATTATAAAAGTAAGTAATTTGATTTCATTTGATATACATGATTAAATTATAAGATTTTAAAAAGTAAAATTTTAATAAATATTTAAGACAAAAAAAATAAATTTGATAAAGAATTTTTTACTTAACCGAATAAAAAAATCGAGCTTTCAAACAGGCTTATTGTATCAATAAGTTATTATTTCCTCTAGTAAATCAATTTATTTATTTTTTAAATGTGATTTTGAGTATTTATTTGATTTATGAACAATGAAGTGAAAGTCAATCAGAAAAACCTGCAACTCTGATCATCGTCCTAAAGAGAGAGAAATGGCTAAGAAAGCTGTGTTGGTCGGATGCAATTATCCGGGAACGAAGGCTGAGTTGAAGGGCTGTGTTAATGATGTAAATCGTATGTACAAATACCTCGTCGATCGCTCTGGTTTCTCTAAAGACGACATTACTGTTCTTATCGACACCAATAGCTCCTACACTCAGCCCACCGGCCGCAATATTCGTAAAGCTCTTGACGATCTCATCCGATCGGTCAAACCTGGGGATTTCCTCTTTTTCCACTACAGTGGCCATGGAACCCGTCTTCCTGCTGAAACCGGCGAAAAAGACGATACTGGCTACGATGAATGCATCGTTCCCTGCGACATGAATCTTATCACGGGTATGATCGTTTCTTTGAAACTATATATTTTGGTGTCAGATTGATTGATTGATTGATGATTATGGGTTTCTTTCTATGCAGATGATGATTTCAGGGATTTTGTAAACAAGATTCCGAATGGTTGTTACATTACAATGGTATCTGATTCTTGTCACAGTGGGGGTTTAATTGACGAAGCTAAAGAGCAGATTGGAGAGAGTACAAAAGGAGGAGGAGGGAAGCAAAAGCCACGGGAAAGTGAAGTTCATCAATCATCATCATCGGGTGGTTTTGGATTCCGTAGTTTCTTGCACGAAACTGTTGAAGATGCAATTGAATCTCGAGGGTTTCATGTCCCTTCAGCTCTGCGCCACAATCGTGGACGCCACCATGAGGAAGAAGAAACAAACGAGGGAGGACTTGAATCGGGTTTTGAAGGGGAATGGGGTTATTCGAAAAACAAATCATTGCCCATTTCAACTTTGATTGAGATACTCAAGCAGAAGACTGGCAAAGATGATATTGATGTGGGTAAGTTAAGGCCAACACTTTTTGATATCTTTGGGGAAGATGCCAGTCCTAAGGTTAAGAAGTTCATGAAGGTGATATTGAACAAACTCCAGAGTAGTGGTGGTGGCGGTGGTGGAAGCGGTGGTAGTTTTTTGGGGATGGTTGGGAGTCTAGCTGAGGAGTTTATGAAGCAAAAACTCGATGAGAATGATGATAACTATGCAAAGCCTGCTATGGATACGAAAGTAGGTAGCAAACAAGAGGTTTATGCTGGATCAGCAGGGACCAACCAGTCATTTCCTGATAGAGGTGTACTAATTAGTGGCTGCCAAACTGATCAAACTTCTGCGGATGCTAGCCCATCTGGAAACGCTAAAGATGCGTATGGGGCTCTAAGCAATGCGATCCAGACTATTTTAGCTGAATCCGGTGGTGCAGTCTCTCACCGCGATCTTGTTCTCAAGGCAAGGAAGATACTCAAGAAACAGGGCTTTACTCAGCGTCCTGGCTTGTATTGCAGCGATGATCTTGCTGATGCTCCTTTCATTCGTTGATAATGACATTTTCATTCATCTGTAAGCTATTCCATTCTCTTGATGCTTTCTGAATCTTTACTTATGTGGTGGTGTGTGCTCACTTTGATAACATACTTTGTGTTATTTTTTTGGTCAATTGGTGTGTGAAGCATTTGAAGATAGTTTTGAGTTTTGCTCCTTCATTATTCTATATGGTTAGAATAGGTTATACTCATTTTGAATGAATATTGTGCAATGATCAATACCCAAATTTTCAAATCATTCCACTTATTGAATCACAAGTTATGATCATATATATATATAGTCATCAAGTTTTCAGCAAATCATTTTTATCTGAAGTTTGTTTTGAAGTTTGAACACTTAAAACCATTTCAACTCTAAATTCAATTTCAAATAATCCAGCATGTGTTCATAGTAGTCTTAGCTCCCACTTCACATCAAAGTTGAAAGCAAACTTCAAATAATTGGATTCAAATCTTCAACCAAAATTCATGCAAACATTTCATCAAACAACATTTACATTTGCATCATTTATTCACAAATCACTTTTACTTCTTAAAATAACTCGAATCAAACATAAATTCACCAATAATACTCCATCAAATCATTTGATTGAATTCATCATCAATTCACCATACATAACATTTAAAACTGTCTACACAGCTGCTTATATCTATCTCATTAATTTGTTGTAACTTGGCGCCCAAGACACTGAGAGTTAGAAATCAAAATCACCACTCCTCTTTTTGATCATTCTCCAACAAAACCTGAAGCCCTAAACTGAAGAAAAAACCCAAAAAAATGTTTAGTTCTTTCAAATTTCAAATTTGGCGTTTTCTTTATTTTTATTTTCTTTTTATAATTTTACGTTTCAGTCCTCATCTTTTCTCCGGATTTTAAATAGACCCCTGCCGGTTTTCCAGTTCAAATAGTCCTCCGAACAGTTTCAATTTTTCTTTAATTGGATAAAATTAGTATTATTTTTTTAATACTAATTTTATTTTTAACTTTAATAATTAATTTGATATTCAAACCAAATTAATTTTTAAATGACAATAGCTTGCAATGAGTGTCTTCATAATAGTATTAATATTTAAAAATAAATATTAACAAAATAATCTCACTAAATATTAAATAGTAAATAGTAAAATAACATAAATGCACAATACTTCTTATAATGACTAGTTTGCGACAATGCCGGGTCGAGAGTTGTGGTTAATTTTAATATATATGTGACTTACAAGGGGGACTTGGGGTCGGACCTTCCCCAACCTTAAAATAAAATATTATATATATATATATATATATATATATATATATATATATATATATATATATATTTGATATGTAACTCTTAGTCCAATTGGCTTTGTAACCTAATGGTGAAGATGAGGTCAGGTGATCAAACTCTGGCCTCACCTAAAATTAAAATAATAATAGTGTTTTTTATTTCATAATTTTAAACTATTTCAAAAATTTATAAGAAAATATAAATTAATATTAATAAACAAGTTAAAATAGTTACATTGGTTCGGTATTTCGAGTGTTTATTCATTTGATAATATGTGTTTATCACGTTTTGTATTTTTGTTCTTATTTATATTTTTTATTTTTTTATATTCTCATTTAACTTTAAAGCTGAAATCTATTAAATTAGATTTTTATATTTTTTTTATATAGTTAGTGTTTTATGAATTTGTTTTTGTGTTACATTTGATGAAAAAATTATTGAGAATTACAAGTGAGTTGTCACTTTGCCTACAAAGAGGAGATCAAAATATAGTTCAAGCCATGTCATTGATTGCGAGTTCGAAAAATCAATTACAAAAATTTAGAGAAGATGGATGTCATGATATTTTGGACCAAGTTAACAGTTTTTGTCAATTACACTTGATATCGATACTTGATATGAATGAGCATATGATAATTGATAGCAATGGTAGGCGGAGAGGAAAAGGGGAATTCATCACTAATCTTCATGATTATCGTGTGAAAATCTTTTGTCAAGTATAATAAAAATTATTTCTTATCTATTAATAGTTATTATTTATTATCTATTAATAGTTATTATTTATTATCTATTAATAGTTATTATTTATTATTTAATGCTAGGTTATTGACTTCATTATGCAAAAAATGAATAATCGTTTTTCAGAAGTTAATACAGAATTACTTGGCTGCATATCATGTCTTCATTCCAGAAATTCATTCTCCCAATTTGATATTCGTAAACTCATTCGTCTTGCTAAACTTTATCCCGAAGATTTCACAAGCAGTGATTATTTATTTTTGGAACAACAACTTCGGGCTTACTTATTTAATTTGCGGGATGATCCTCAATTTTCTTCAATTGAAGACTTGGGAATTCTTGCTCAGAAATTGGTTGCAACAGAAAAACATATAGTTTTTCCATTGGTTTATCGATTGATAGAGTTGGCTTTAGTTTTCCCAGTTGCAACTGTATCCGTTGAAAGAGTTTTTTCTGCAATGAAGACCGTGAAGATTGATTTGCGTAATCGAATGGGAGATGAATGGATGAATGATAGTTTAGTTATATATGTTGAGAAAGATATTTTCTCAACAATTGAAAATGAGTCAATATTGCAATATTTTCAACAAATGGGAATCTCAAAGAATAAATTTGTCTTCTTTTGTACCGACTAATGGACAAGAATAATTTAGTAATATTTTGTAATTGTGTTTGTTAGTATTTTATGTAATTACCGAGTAAAATTTTAATTAGAAAATGCATTTATTTGATCGCCAAAAAAATGCTACGTTACTATCTATTGGGCCCCAAGAAAACATTTTTGGGTCTGCCACTGTATGTGAGAGTAAATGGATATTTAGGTCGGATTGTGGGTTGACCCGCACATAAAATTAAAACAGTTAAAAAATAAAATTAAAAATGCTATAAGTATGTTTCGAACTTACCACATAACAAAACAAGTACAACTTTTTAACCGACTAGGCTAATAAGACTTTATGTTTTAAATTCAATATAATTTCAACTTTATAACTAACTAATATATATATATATATATATATATATATATAATGATGTTTAATTTTCAAAGTGTCCGGATTGTCGGGTCGAGAGCTGTGGTTAATTTAGATATATATGTGAGAGTAAATGGATATTTGGATCGAATTGTGGGTTGACCCGCTCATAAACTTAAAACAGCTAAAAATAAAATTAAAATTGCTATAAATATGTTTTGAACTTGTCAACTAACAAAAACAAGTATAACTCTTTAACCAATTAGGCTAATAAGACTTTATATTTTAGATTCAACACAAAATTTAATGAACGCGGGACGTTTTAACAAGTTCAACTTTTTAACTAACTATCTAATATATATATATATATAATTTTCAAAGTGTCCGGATTGTCGGATCGAGAGCTGTGGTTAATTTGGATATATATGTGAGAGTAAATGGATATTTGAGTCGGATTGTGGGTTGATCCGCTCATAAACTTAAAACAGTTAAAAACAAAATTAAAAATTCTATAAGTATGTTTTGAACTTACAACCTAACAAAACAAGTAAAATACTTTAACCAAATAGACTAATAAGACTTTATATTATTTAACACCAAATTTGATGAACGCGTGACGTTTTAATAATTTAGATATACATGTGAGAGTATACATCTTAAATTTGATGCTTAATTTTTAAAGTGTCTGGATTGCCGGGTCGAAAGTTGTGGTTAATTTGGATATATATGTGAGAGTAAATTAAAAATGTTATCCCATTTTAACCGTAATTCTTTAACCAACTATGCTAATAAAACTTTATATTATTTAGCACCAAATTTGATGAACACGGGACGTTTTAATAATTTGGATATATATGTGAGAGTATACATCTTAAATTTGATGCTTAATTTTTAAAGTGTCCGGATTGCCGGGTCGAGAATTGTGATTAATTTGGATATATATGTGAGAGTAAATTAAAAATGTTATCACATTTTAACCGTAATTTTTTTTTATTTTTATATTAATACTCGTGCAAATATATGAATTACATGCTAGTTTAATTAATGTTTGTTAAATGATTTTAATATAAGAAATTAATTTGAAAAATTAAATTCTTCTCTATTTCCTTTGTCTCTGCTTCAACGCATTCCTCTTTTCTCTCTTCCAAACTATTCCTGTCTAATATCAACCATATTTTTTTATATATTATTTACCATATGTATTTATTTATTATGTTATTTTACATTAACTTGATTCATTTTAAAAAAATTATTCAAAAATTAAATAAATTAAAATACAATTTTATAATTGTATTGTCAATTAAATTCATCCAAATAGACTTAAAAAAAATATGGAGATAAAATTGGAATTGGAAATCAAATTGAATTTGAAGGGCCGAATTCAATTATCATGTTTGTTTGTTAACTGATTTAAATATAAGAATTAAATTTGGAATTTAAATTATAAAATGATGAATAGTGTTTTTGTTTAATACTTGATTTTTTTTTTTCTAAAATAGGTGTGAATTGTAATTTTATTTTTTTAATACTCTTTTTTTTCTTTCTTATTTTTATTTTTTTTTCATTTTTTTAATTGTAATTCAATGTCATTTCCAATTATAATTCATTTGGATAAACATAAGGCGTTAAAATCTCGAGTTGAATCTTAAAATCTTAAGATATTATGATTTTAAAGAAAGTTAATGAGTCTGATTTTAAATAAACTCTTAACAATTTTTAATTTACGTAATTAGATTTTACAAGTTTATAAACAATTTTTATTTTATAATTATATACTATTTTACAAATAAATAAATTTATTTAATATAATTAATTTTATAAATACAATTTACAGTGTTATTTATTTTATTATTATTTTTAATTAATTTATATTAAATATATAAAATTTTAAAATTATCTAAATATAAAATAATTAATTATATGCTAAATATGTTTCATTTATTGCTAAACAAAAAATTTAGATCCAAAGTTTTGGACTGGATATATATATATTAATAAAAATAATAATAATATATAACTAATATTTTTAAAATTAAACTTTATGATTTCATCACAATTCTAGATTTTATGAGTTTATAAATTCTAGATTTTATCTAGGCAACAATTTTACGTAAATTCTTGATTTTGACTACCTTGTAATAAACCTTAATATTGTGAAATGAAAATGAAATTAAAATTCAAATGGACAAATTTCAATTCTAATGTTCACTAGTAAAAAAAGAAAATAGCTAGCAAACATAGCGATTGGTATTAACAACCATTGCTACTACTGTCTTAATCGCGATTAGTCGTAACTACTATCTTAATGCGACTGGTCTTTAAATCAATCGCTACTAGCTTGAAATAAAGACGATTGATTACAAAACCAATCGCCATTCACCTATTATAAGACTGCGAAAAAAATGGTGCGTTTTTAAGTCATAATCGCGATTGGTTACATAGGCCAATCGCCAATTACTTAAGTGATACTTTTTCCAATTGCCAATTACTTAGCAGTTTTCGGAGCTTTCTTCTCTCTAAAAGAGCATTTGAAATTAACAAAAGCAAAACCCCTAGCTATCACCCATCGTCTTGTTCGGTTCTCTCTGTATTACCATGCCGAAGCAGCAAGCGAATTGGTCACCTTATGACAACAATGGCGGGTTAGCACTCCCCCCTCTCTATATATTATATATATCATTCATTCTGTTATCACGCCGACTGTTTTTCTTTTGCCGGTTAGAAACTAAAATTATATTCTCCCAGGACCTGCGTTGCCATAGCTGGAGCTGACTATTGTGTGATCGCTGCTATACCAGAATGTCAACTAGCCCCCTTTTACTACCTGCTCAGGTTTGTATTTTGATTGATACATATGCTCCACTCTTCACATTTTATTTTAATTAGGGGTGTGTTTGATAAACTGAAAATTAAGTGTTGAATGTTATACTGAATTAGATTATGTTATCAAACACAACCGCCTAAATGATGTTTTTTCAGGATGCTGTTACTCCTCAGTCCTCTCTCAGAAGCAGAAGCCATTGATTTGATGAAGAATTGTTTTGCTTCTGCCACAGAAAGGAATATAAACACTGTAAGCTTCTATGCCTTTTGTCTTGATATAACTTAGATCTTGAAGGTTGTTATTCAATGAACTCATATAATCCTATATGTAATCTGTATGCATAAGCACCATAATAGTTGTGGATATGTTAGCACACTTTTCCAGTGATCTGAATCATGTTTTCAAAATAATCTACTTGGCCTTTTCATGCGTTCAACCTATTCCTTTGTCCCCGGTTTTGACAGACTAGGACTAAGAATCTAAGATAGCATCATAGAATAATGACAGGTGTTTTCAAATAAATTTATCAGACGGTATATCGTCAAAACCCAGACCCGGATCAGTGTTTCCCAATGGTCTTACATTCGGATTCAAATACAATTTCAAATGGTTTAAAAGATATAGTTATCAAACTCAATGTTAGCTGAGAAATTTTCCTCATTTATTTCTAAATTTCAGCAACAAACTCGTTTTTTTTAAGGTACTGTTAATAGATGAATGAATCCATTTGGATGATCGTCGCTTCTCTCATCAACATCATCAACATACCTGAAGTGAATCCATTCTGGTGTTGTTGTTCATGAAATTCAATCAAGTATGTACAATCAAACCTCAAACGCACACGTTAAGACGTTTGACCTTTCTTTCTTAATGTTGTTGAAATGGATGATTCGTGTGGTGATATTATAGAAATAGATCTGACAAAATACATGTTTGTTATCTGAGGACATACTTTATATTTGTTATGGTGAGAAAATTCGTAAAACTCTTTAGTTATTGTCATGTACATGCATCACAAATTTGCAAATTTACAGTGATATTATTATTGTCGTGTACATGTATTAGAAGATTGGTTCTAGACTTACTATGGGTTGTGGTTGGGCATTATACAGTTGCAGGGTTCCCTAGCCACACACGTGGATTCACATTCTAGTTTAGGGATTTCTAACCCATCTTCTCATTTGTTGTTATTAGAAGAAATTGATAAATAATTTTCGATATAAGAAGTGGCGATTAGTTTATTAACCAATCGCTAATTTTTCTTAATTTTTTTTATAAAGGAAATTGCGATTGGTATACTAACCAATCGCCATAGACTAAAGGGAAATTGCGATTGGTATGCTAACCAATCGTCATAGAGTAAAAGAAAATTACGATTGAAAAACTAATCAATCGCCATAGGAAAATTGCGAGTGGACATTCACCAACCGCCGTTGCCAATTAAGGCAACAACAAGAACACCTATGTTGATTGATGGTGATTGGTTTATAACCAATCGCTATAGTTATGGGTGAGTCGGTACGGTATACCTTAATATTTTATCCATTCCTTATACCTTACCTAAAATTTCGGTATGCAAAAAATGCATATTTTTACCTTACCTTAATTTTGGTATACCTTGTTTCGATATACCTTAATTTCGGTATACAAAAAATTCATACATTTACCTTACCTTCATTTCGGTATACCTTATTTTCGGTACGATATCGGTATTATATCTTTGATACCTAAAAAATATATTAATTTTTAAAAAAATCAATCCCATCGGTAAGGTAGAGATTGCATGTATGGAATAATATTTCAGTATAATTATATTTTGATATTATTCAAAAATTATATTTCTATAATTAAATTAATTTTAAATCTATTTAATTATTTCCTTATAAGTATTATATATATATATTAACTTATAAATACTATTTCGGTATTTCGATATATCTAGATATACCAAAATTTTAAAAATCTCATACTTTTACCGTACCAATAATTACGGTATTGGTGTCATATCTTACCTTTTTTCGATATATCTTAAAAGTCGATATTTTCGATATATTACGGTACGGTATTTTTGATATATACCTTTAATATCGGTATTTTTCCCCAGCCCTAGTTATAGTCTTCTAACGATTGGTTTAAATGTGAATGATTGGTTTACCAATTGTTAGAAAGTCTTTTTTTAGGTTTTTTAAGTGATTTAAATATAAGAATTAAATTTAAAATTTATATTATAAATAGTGTTGTGAATAATATTTGATTTTTTTTTTTAAAAAAAAGTGGAGACTAAATGAGAAAATTGAAAATTATTTATTGGATAAAGTATTGCAATCAATTATAAACCATCATTTTTTATATTCATTTATTATGTTGTTTTACATTAACTTAATTTATTAAAAAAAAAATCTCATTCAAAAAAAGAAAATTAAATTGAAATACAATTTTATAAAATTCAAACATATGAATTATATATACTCTAATGCTAATTCTTATGAAATTTGAATAAGAATTTAAATGCTAGTTTTAATTCCAATTTTATTAATTCAAAGCAGAGACATATCAATGTAGGGGCTCCAAAAAAAATTCTTAATTTTTACGGTTAAAATGTGATATTACCTCCTAATTTTAAAAAAAATCAATAAAATTTATTATTTATTTAATTATAAAAAAATAGTAAAACTTACTTTTATTTACTCGTTTTATTCAAAATTCTCTTGTTATTTATTTAATCTCACCCTAATTTTTTTAAACCCACCCCACCACTGAATTAGGGCTGCAAATGAGTCAAGCCGCTCACAAGCTGCTCGGTCAAAGCTCGACTTGAGCTTGACTTTGACCGAGTTTGAGTCGATCTCGGGTCGACTCTTTTATTATTCGAGTCGAACTCGAGCTCACATAAAGTTTGCTCGATGACTTGTCAAGCTTTTTCGAGCCTCAAAATAATTAAATATTTTTTATTTATTTAATATTAAAATTTTACACAATATTTTTTTTATTTCCCTCTCTCTTCAAAGCCCAATATGAAAGCACATAATCCTTAAAGTAAAACCCTAATTTCTAATATATAGTTCATTCATCATATTTTACCGTCACTCTTTATCTCTTCTTCATCAGTTAATTTTTCTTCTTCGTCACTCTTATCTCTTTCTTCTTTTTATATACTTCTTATTTAGTTTTCATAATTTTTTTTACTCTTCTTTTTCTTCTTCTTTCTTCAATCTTCACATCTCATTAATTCACAAAATCTTATTGATAATTAAATTTGTTTTAACTTTTTTGTATAGTTATTGTTTTTGCTTTTAGATAATTTCTTCATGTATTAAGAGAAACTTATGTTTATATAGATAAAGTTGAATAAATATAAAAATCAATGAAATTTTCAATTGATTGAGAATAGAAAAAAAAGCCGACAAACAATATTAGGAATTTATGATAAAAAAATGTTAATATATTATATATATAATAAAAGTATATTATAAATAATAATGAAAGAGATAAATAAAGATTAATATATTATATATAATAAAAATAAATATTATGGATATAATAACTAATATGTTATATATAATATTAAAAAGATAAAAAATATATTAATATAATATATATATAATAAAAATAAATGTAGGTAATAATTAGTATATTGTATATAATATTGAAAAAGATACCAAAGAATCATTAATATATTATATATAATAAAAGTATATAATATATATAATATTAAAAAATATAAAAAAAATTAATTTATTATATATAATTCAATTTTGGTTCAAGCTTTCGTGTGAGCTTTTGGGTAATATAGTCGAGTCGAACTCGAGCTCAAATTTATAAGCTCGTTCGAGCTCGAGTTCGAGTCGAGTTCGAGATCCAATAAGTTTGAGCTCGGCTCGGCTCATTTGTAGCTCTACACTGAATCATGGGTCCCTGCTAAAATATCTAAAGTTATATTCTCCTTTCATTATTTAAAATAATAGTTTAACTACCGGGTCTTGTTCTCTTTATGTTTTTAAAATAATTCAAACAAAATTATTTACTAATCAATCACTTTTCAACAATCACATTACTCATTTCATTAACCAAAATACTAAAATACTCTTTATTTTAAATTATTATTTTTTATTTTATTTATATATATATATCAATATTTTTTAAGTAGTTTTACTAAAAATATTAATCATTTCTTCAAAATCATCAAAATTATTATTTTTTTCACCCTCTAAATTTTTTTAAAAACCTCAATCTGAATAAGGCCCTAGAGAGTGTAGGGTTGAAGAATGATAGGAGAGGAAATGGAGAGGGATTGATGTGTCACCACATCACTGACCGGAAAAATGATAAAGAGTGAGAAAAGAGAGGAAATTTATTAATTTTTCAACTAATCCCACGTAATTCTCTCCCAGATTTTCTCCCCAAATCATTTGTGTATCCATTTAAACCTGATAAAAGAAAAACATGTATTGGATTCTTACCTAGGACAAGTTGCTAAAGGTATAAACAAGTTCATGAACCCTGTTATGGATAAACTTTTTATATATGGCTATTTGTTTGTCTAATGGATATTGTTTCTTTTGTAAGTTCATTAATGTATGAATTTGTGAGGCCTATTTCATGAATGTGTTATCGGGATAAAATTCAGTTTTTATCTTAAAATTTAATTATTACATTAACAATCTAATTAATCTATTTATCTTTTAAAATTTTAAAATTATTTTTTATTTTTTTAATATAAATTGATTATAAATACAAATATAGAAAGATAAAGGATAATTTGATAAAAAAAAAATAAATAAAAACCAAAAATATTTCTACTTAATCAAACAAGAATTTTAAAAAAAACTAAACAAAACTCAAAAAACCACCTTCTCAAACAAGCTTCAAATATCATCTTGTATGTTATTAACTATGTTACTTTGTTTATAATAATATATATGGTGATATTCTTGATGATGAATCATGATTCTTACCCCACATCTCCCACTGAATTATGAATCAAGCTTTTTGGCTTTTGATAGTGATGTTATTGTTTGAGAAGCAAGCGGAAAAAAGCTGACCCATCATTCAAAAGCTGCATATTACTTTCCCACTAAACTAAGCTAGTGGGAACGTCCACATATCTGAACTATATAAATTATGATATACATCGTGTACTTCAACTTTTTAGAAGAATATGATTGTACTTTTTCAATTACACATCTTACATTTATTTTATAAACATTAAATTGTTTATAAGAGGAGGTTTATAATGAAAATATTATTAGGAAGCTTTATTCTTTTTGGGTTACTTGAAAAATCCAAACAAAATCAATTTTTTAATCAATCACTTCTCAACAATCACATCACTCATTTCATTAATCAAAATACTAAAATACTCTCTATTTTAAATTATTATTTTTTATTTTATTTATATATATCAATACCCTTTAAGTTATTTTACCAAAAATAATTATCACTTTCTCAAAATAATCACCGATCATTTATTTTATAAACATTTATTTTAAAAAAAACCTCAATCTGAATCAGCCCCAAGATAATAAAGTTGATTTCATATTAGATATTCAATTACAGATCTTACATTTATTTTATAAACATTAAATTGTTTATAAAAGGAGGTTTATAATGAAAATAATATTATCAAGATAGTAAGACTCGTTCCATTTTGGTTTTGTTTTAGAATAAATTTTGAGTTATTTAAAAAAAAATTATGGTAATTTTAGAAAGATAGTTAATGTTGTAAGAATATTTGAAAGGTATTAATATATAATAAAAAATTATTAAAAGAAATTAATAAATATTTTAATATTCTAATTAATAATGTAAATAACATAATTAATAAGAGAATAGGTTAGATGTATTAATGTTTTTTTTTAAAAGACAATTTGAATTCTTAATCATCTTAATATTACATGAGTAAGAACATTGATGAGTTGACATTGTACCTACCACTTTACAAACTCTTCCATTATAAATTTTAATGTCACCATACAAAAATACATCAAATAATTTATTTTTCTTCCATCTTTAAAGAAAATATTTAATAATTTATCACCTTTCAATTTTTTATTATTAAATTATTATACATATCTTATTAGAATTATTAATAAATTAATAAAATTTTAAAATTATATATATATAAATTTATTATTCTATATTAAATTTGTTATTTATATATATATATATATATATATATATATATATCTTTTTTATAATTTTAAAATAATATATACAATTTTTTATTAAAAATATATATAAAATAAAGTGAAAAAATATAAAATTTTTAATTTTTTTTCCTTATCCTCTCTAATAATTTATTCTCTTATATTTATTTTAAAATAACAAAATAATTTTCAATAATAATAGTTTTTAAACTAATTAATTATATTATGCTTAATTAAACCATAGTCAATATATTCTATTAATCACTTTTCACACATCTAATAAAAAAATATTTGTGTTTACTATCATCACCATTCTAC